>NC_057798.1:785490232-785492382 GCF_018294505.1 Triticum aestivum
ACCGCAGCCCCCGCCCCGCCCCCGCCCGCCCCCGCGCCGCGGTGAAAGGAAAAAATATCTCCTTCCTCGCCCCAACCCGCGGTAACAAATCCTCCACCGGCGGCGGCGGTAGATCTCCTTCCTCCGCCTCCTCCCCTTCTCCCTTTTCGCGAAACCCCCGATTTATTCCCCACGAATCCGCAGCGACACCAAATCCGCCTCTTCCTCCCCCCGTCCCCCACTCCTTATCTCGCCGCCGCAATCCGTCCGGCCGACTGACCCCTGCCGCCGCCCCGCGAGCCCCGCGGAGCGCTGTCAAGGTTGCTTTTTTATTCTTCTTTCGTTCCGGGAACAGGTCGGCGGCCGGCCATGGCGGCGGAGGAGGCGAGCAGCAGCGGCGGCGGGGGCGGCGAGGAGGGGTCCGGCGCCGGCGGGTGGACGCGGGAGCAGGAGAAGGCGTTCGAGAACGCGCTGGCCACGGTGGACGAGGAGGAGGGGGAGGCCATGTGGGACAAGATAGCCGACGCCGTCGAGGGCAAGACGCCCGAGGAGGTCCGGCGGCACTACGAGCTGCTCGTGGAGGACGTGGACGGCATCGAGGCCGGCCGCGTGCCGCTCCTCGTCTACGCCGGCGACGGCGAGGAGGGGGGCTCCGGCGCCGGGGCTGGGGGCAGCGGCGGGGGCGGGGGCGGGGGCGGGAAGAAGAGCGGCGGAGGAGGGGGCGGGCACGGGGAGAAGGGCTCGTCCAAGTCCGCCGAGCAGGAGCGCCGCAAGGGGATCGCCTGGACCGAGGACGAGCACAGGTTCGCTCCTGCCTCTTCGTTTTCCTTCCGTTGACCGAATAATTGAGTTGCTTGCTGCTCTGGATGTAGGATTAATTTGGCGTGATTGATTGATTGATTGATTGCTGAATTGACAGTTTTGTTAGAGAATCTGGTCCGTGTAATGGTCCTATGATAGTATTAGGGAGCATGCTGGAAATCTGATGCTTGCATAGTTTACCTGCTCTCAGGGTACTGGTCTGTGAGTGGAATCAATATAGCTTCCTGCCTGCTCTCATCGTATGCCAGTACATCAGTAGAGCTTCCTGTTGCGGCTTTGTGCGTATTTGGAAATTAGGGCTATGCTCTGCAAGCAACTTTATTGTCTGCACTGCAAAGCGAGCACATTTTGAGCTCCATTGTCTCACCTTAAATCTGTTCATTGAGCAATTTTGAGCAGTACTGCTTAGATGTTTGATTGAGTGGTGGGTTGTGTTGGCTAGGAGCTAAAACATCGCTGCTATTTGATTTGCGATTCTGCTGACCCACTCGTTTAATTGTCGTAATGTGCTGAGTATTTTGGAAATTTGCTCTTTAAATGTGCTGCTGCTGCTGCTTTCCATTTGCGACTGGACGCTTGTAGCTTTGACGGTTTTTAGTAGTTTATCCTGCTGGCTCCTGTAAATCTGCTCCTCTGCTCCCCCGCCTCTCTTACAGAAACCCCCCAATTTATTACCCTAAACCCGCAGCAATTCCAGCCCCCTCCCCCCTCTCCTCCCATATCTAGCTGCCGCAGTCCTGAGGAAGCTCTAACCCCTTATTGCCGCCCACCAAATCCTGTAGAGCTATCTGCTTTTGGAAATTTGCTCTTTAAGTGTGCTGAATATATTTTGGATATTTGTTCTTTAAATGTGCTGAACTCCGCCTATGTCTTCTAGGCATAGCCGGTCCCAAGCCCGGGTAAAGGAGGAGGGTTGTGATAGGCTTGGCGAGCCAACGTAAAAACTAGCCAGTCCCATAGGTATGAAACCGATTTGAGCGAGAGTAGTGCTAGGATGAGTGACCTCCTGGGAAGTCCTTGTGAAAGAGTTTCATATCTAAGGGTTGTGATAGGCTTGGCGAGCCAACGTAAAAACTAGCCAGTCTTTTGGGTATGAAACCCATTTGGGCGAGAGTAGTACTAGGATGGGTGACCTCCTGGGAAGTCCTCGTGAAAGGGTTTCATACCTAGCCTACCCCAACTTGTTTGGGATCAAAGGCTTCGTAAGTAAGTAAGTAAGGTTCTTTAAATGTGCTGCCGCCGCCGCCATTGCTCTTTAAATGTGCTGCTGGCGCCTGTAAATCCGCTCCTCTGCCCTCTCTCTCTTATCGAAACGCCCCTATTTATTAGCCTAAACCCGCACCAATTCC
>NC_057798.1:785492718-785496785 GCF_018294505.1 Triticum aestivum
CTGACCTCTAATGCCGCCCGGCAAATCCTATAGTGCTATCTAGTTTTTTTCTCTTTCTTCTTCGGGGCCGGGGAATATGTCGGCCATGGTGACTGAGGAGGGGTCCGGGTTCGGGTCCGGAGGGTGGATGTGCGAGCAGGACATGGTGTTCGAGAGTACGCTGGCGTTGGTGGATCTGGAGGAGGGCGAGGCTGTGTGGAACAACATGGCCGGCGTCGTTGAGGTGAAGAAGGGGTCCGGATCCGGGTCTGGGCCCGGAGGGTGGACGTGGGAGCAAAACAAAGCGTTTGAGAATGCTCTGGCGTTGGTGGATCTCGGGGAGGGTGAGGCAGTGTGGAACAAGATAGCTGATGCTGTTTTGGGGAAGACAGCCGAGGAGATCAAGCGGCACTATGAGCTGTTGGTGGCGGATGTGGATGCCATAGAGGCGGGCCGGGTGCCGCTGCCCGTGTACACTGACGGCGGGAGTCCTGAGGAGGGAGGCTCCGGCGGGAAGAAGGGCGGCGGTAGGGTACGAGGAGGACGCGGAGGGCATGGGCCGAAGGGGTCGTCCAAGTCTGTCGAGCACGAGGGCCGGAAGGGGATCCTCTGGACTGAGGATGAGCACAGGTTCGTGCCTCCAGTCTTTGTTTTATTGTCTGCAGAGGAGCGAGCACATGTTTCCTCCACTTTTTTTACCTTATATCTGTTCATCGAGCAATTGTGAGTTATATGTAGATGTTTGATTGATTGGGTTGCCTCGGAGCTAAAATATCACTACTATTTGACTGGCGATTCTGCTGATCCACTCGTGTAGTTGTAATGCCCTGAGTGTTTTGGAAATTTGCTCTTTTAGCTGTCCTCCTGCTGCTACTGCTTTCTATTGGAGACTGGATGCGTGTAGGTTTGTCGATTTGTCGTATTTTGCAGATTAGGTCACGTCTTGCATGGTTGTTCATAGATTCAGTGCCTCTATTGGTGGATTAGATAAAGCATTGCATGATTGTTTTGAACTGGAATTTATGTAACGGAGCTGTTGTTGTTTTGTTAGTTTTGTTAGTTTGGCAGTACCTATAACTATCATGTTTCGGATGCAATCCATTTATGATTACACAATCCTTGAGTAGTGACACAATCCTTGTGCAGTGACACAATCCTTGAGTAGTGAACTGCTTCCAAACATTGGTTAAATGTGTGGCTGTTGGAGTTGCATCCTTGAGCTGTACATTGTGTATGTTCTGACATTTTGTTGGACTAACTACTTTAGTTTGTCACATGTTACCTTATGCACGAAAAATCTTTACTCAGATGTCAGAAACTCAGACTGTGGTTACTTATGGAAAAAGGGTTTTTGAAATGTGTTCTAGGTAAAACAGATTTAATTGTTTAAGTGAAGGAACACTTTGGACTATTTCTTCACACATTTATTTTCATTGTCTGGGTTGACTGATTTAGTAGATTTTCTCATGCTAGTTTGCTATCCTAAATATACTAAAATGTTAGAAATTAATCTCTTGTTTGATAGCTTATTGTGGCAAGTAAAACTCGACTTCCATTTAGTTGAATGAATATATTTCAGATATGGAACCTTATACAGTACATTTCTTTCCTTCTAAATGTGAATTCAAGTACATCATCAAGCATTTCACATTTGCTGTAGCACTACGTAATGGTGTACTTCTTTTAGAAGTTCTGCTCCTTGCTTCTGTAAATTCTACATATGGTTTCTCATCTGTTGGTGTATATATAGCACCTTTTGGGCAATGAATTATTCAGTGTTCTGTGCTAAAGCTTTCAACCCTGGAAGCGCATGTTCATTTAGGTATGTGCTAGAAGTACTCCACATATTTCTTTCAGTTGCCATTCTTATGAAATTCCAAAGTAAATGATCACAGTGGTAGTGATCGCTGTGATCATTTCAGTGACTGAATGATAAATATAATGTTTAAGGAGAAGCTAATTTCAGTATTGAATAGATTTAAATATTTAAAGGAGGAGTGTTTGGTTGCAAACTGATGGATACTGCCTCCTCCAGGGTTCTCTTTACTAGTCACTGATCGATGCTATGACCTGATTCCAAACCTGCAGGTTGTTTCTTCTTGGACTTGAAAAGTATGGCAAAGGTGACTGGAGGAGCATCTCAAGGAACTTCGTCATCTCAAGGACGCCCACTCAGGTCGCCAGTCACGCGCAGAAGTACTTCATCCGCCTCAACTCGATGAACAGGGAGAGGCGGCGATCAAGCATACACGACATCACCAGCGTGAACGGAGAGGCATCAGCGGCTCAGGGCCCAATCACAGGCACAAATGGGCAGGCCGCAGTCCCCGGCAAGTCCCCCAAGCAATCCCCGCACCAGCCAGGGAACCTGCCCCCAGGCGTGGACGCCTTCGGCACAACGATCGGGCAGCCGGTCGGCGGCCCCCTCGTGTCCGCCGTCGGCACCCCGGTCACGCTCCCTGTTGCTGCGCCACCTCACATGGGGTACGCCATGCACGCCCCGGTCCCAGGAACCGTGGTGCCCCGTGCTCCAATGTACCCGATGCCGCCCCCGCCGTCCCGGTGATGCCCCCCTGCTGCAAAATAGACGTTGTTAAGCGATGCTGCTGGGCTTCCTGACAGACCAATTCAGAACCTTCTCCATGTTGTCCGGCCTTGCAGTGAAATGCTCTGTTATGTCTGAATAAAGGAATAACCTATAAACTCTTGTACATTACAGATGGTGTTATGGACGTTGCGGATTATATGTAATCGTGTCGCGTTTCATCGTCGTCGTTCGATGTTCGCCTTCGGGTTGGATGGATGGATACTGGGTGTGTTTCTGTTGGTGATCTGTGTGATGCAGGCACAGGAGAAGATTTACTTGGCAATGTATGAATTGGTTATTACAGAGATTATCATCTGCGGTGTATCTTTGTAACGGTGAATCATCAAAGATTTGTCCAGGAACATTATCTCAGATCGTTCTCGTTTCAAACTTTTTTTGCGGCAATTTTTTTCAAATTTCACAGTTTGTTCCATCGATGCGTCACCACAGCTGCACTGATTTAATATGCACGACGATAAAGTGAAAACTGACATCTTTGGGCATTACTTAACGACGAAGCATCCATCCGTCCGTCCATCTGATCTGATCAACGGCCACTTCTCGCTCTTGGTGAGCGATGTCATTATTGATAAGCTCTATCTTTGCCAGCCTTGTGCAATTAATCAGTAGAGATTGGACGGCAAAGCTTGACCCGCAACCGAAGAAGAGAACAAAAAGGGGAGCGTGTATGGCCTCATGAGCGTTGCCACTGCGGTGGGTGGGGCTACTGCTGGAGGAGACGCCGTGGGGACCACACCCCACGGGGCCGGCGCCGCGGCGGGGGCCACATTGTCATGAGGGCGGCGTGCGGCGGTGCACAGGTGTCATGGGACCTGGGGCCGTGGGGACCACATCACACGGGCGGCGCGCGGCGGGGACCACATGTCATGAGGGCGGCGCGCGACGGTGGACAGGTGTCATGGGACCTGGGCTGTGGGGACACTTGTCACGCCGGCTGAGTCATGGGTTTATTATGAGTGGGTCCGTGGCGCAACAAACGAGGTGACTTTTAAATAGCGTGCATTAATAGTTTTATTTTTTGGAACATGTGCATATATGTCCGTATGTAAAATAGGTATATGAATATGACTCCCTACAAGAACATATGCTTATGAGCCCCTATAAGATAAGTATATTAATATGGAACCATTGGTACAACATAGGGGGCAGTTGGGAAGATACCATTTGGGGTAGAAACTCCCTTGTTTCCTTTTAAGTAGATGGTAATTTTGTTCAATAGAGATGCCACGAATATAGAATTCGTCATTCGAGACACTGACATATTCACGCCACACCCTAGTGAAAATACACAATAAAGACTCCTTTATACGACGCTAATACACATGAAGTTGACTCTATGGATGCCCATGAGTTCGTTCGTGCGCACAAGTTTTTGGAATACAAAATAAGAATCGTCTTCACAATAGAAAAATAATAAGAAAACATCACAAGCTTTACACCAAAGACAATGGCGCACAGTGGTGGAGGGAGGGAGGGGACT
>NC_057798.1:785496921-785517718 GCF_018294505.1 Triticum aestivum
CGCACACTATCTAATACTAACTCTTTAAGTTCTAGAAATGATTAGTGATGTTGCGTACTTCAGCTCCTCTTACAAACATTACTGTTTGATACAAACTTACCATCAACTAAACCTTTGAGATAAAAAAAAAATCCAAATTATGAAATGGGAGGGTATTATCCTCGGATAGAAATGTCATCACAATCTTATTCGGCGCCCGATACATGGCATATTCACGCGACACATTATCGGGTTATAGCAAGTAAGGGCGGAGAGAAGCCCCACGCACATCAGGTCGTGGCCTGGGGCGTGATGCAGCGCCTAGGCTTTCGGAAGAGCCATTCAACGCCCTATAGCTACAGTATAGTGAAGCCGGTCCAGGGCCTGGCCCAATCCTACCTCCACCCCTGATAACAAGGGCCACATGTTGCGCTAATTATCACGCTAGGGGGTACCAAAAAAATTCTTTCCTAACATTCCCGACTATGAATAATTAAAGCTCACAATCATAGTTCGATAGTTGGCGGCCCGGGGCGCGACGGCCTCATGGGCTTTCGGAAGCATTGTTCAATGCTCTGTAGCTACAGTATAGTGAAGCTAGTCTGGTCCCCGGCCCAATCCTACCTCCGCCCCAGATAGCAAGGGACAATTATCAAGCTAGGGGGTATCGACAATTTCCTTCTTAACTTTCCGACCTACAAATTAAAGCTCACAACCAGAGTTCGATAACTGGCGGCCCTGGGCCGAGGCATCAAGTAGGCTTTCGGCAGCACAGTTCAATACCCTATAGCTACAACATAGTGCAGCCGGTCTGAGCCTTGGCCCAACCGAACCGCAACCCCAGATAGCAAGGGCCGATTATTAGGCTCGGGGGTACCGACAATTTTCTTCTTAACTTCCGACCTACAAATTAAAGCTCACAATCAGAGTCCGATAACTGGCGGCCCTGGGCCGAGGCATCAAGTAGGCTTTCGGTAGCACAGTTCAATACCCTATAGCTACAAATAGTGAAGACGGTCTGAGCCTTGGCCCAATCGAACCTCCACCCCTGATAGCAAGGACCGCATGTAATGCCAATTATCACGCTACGCGGTACCGAAAATTTCTTCCCTTACATTTGAGCCTATGAATTAAAGTTCACAATTAGAGTTTGATAGTTGGCAGCCCGGGGCACGACAACCTTACAGGCTATTGGAAGCACTGGTCAATGCCCTGTAGCTACAATATAGTGAAGCCGGTCTGGAACCTGGCCCAAATCCTACATCCACCCCTGATAGCAAGGGCCACATGTCACGCCAATTATCATGCTAGGGGGTACCGAAAATTTCTTTCCTAACATTCCAGCCTAGCTATGAACTAAAGCTCACAATCAGAGTTCGATAGTTGGTGGCACGGGGCGCGACGGCCTCACGGGCTTTCGGAAGCACTGTTCAATGCCCCACACTACAGTATAGTGAAGCTGGTCCAGGGCCTGGCCCAATCCTACCTCCGCCCCTGATAACAAGGGTCAATTATCACGCTAGGGGGTACCGACAATTTCTTTCTTAACATTCCAACCTGAATTAAATCTCACAATCATAGGCCGATAGCTGGCGGCCCGGGGGCGCGATGGCTGCACACAGGGCTTACAAAAGCATTGTTCAATGCCATGTAGCTACAGTATAGTGAAGCCGGTCCGGGGCTTGACCCCCCCGCCCTTGATAGCAAGGGCCACATATTATGCCAATTACTTTCCTAGGGGTACCCACAATTTCTTTTCTAACATTCCGGCCTACAAATCAAAGCTCACAATCAAAGTTCGATAATTGGCGCCCAGTGGGCGCACGACTACCTTCACGAGTGCCCACAGACCCATCCTTACCGCTGAATCGAAGGGCGTGATCTTTTTCATTATAAAACATAAATTTTTGAAAAATCACGCAGTCGCTACATCATCAACAAAGTGGCGGTGCAATGGTGGGGAGAGGGAAGAGGGATCGGTGAGAGGCCACAGCCCTTATACTTCTGCATTGGCAGCACAATACCCAATACATAACTATTTAGTTGCTAACATTATTGATTCACAAGAGCTTTCAAGATAAAACCCCTGCCTACTTTTTGAAGCACTTTGAAATTTCCTCGGATAGAGACAGTCATCAGAATCAAATTTGACGATCGAAACAGGACATATTCATGTGACACCTTAGCGAGTCATATAGAAAGGCCCACATTTCACGCCGGTTATCACGTTCGAGGGGTAGCGAAAATTTCTTTCCTAACATTCCGGGCTACGTATCAAAGCGCACAATCCGGGTTCACTAGTTGGCGCCGGTGAGGGTGTGGCTACCCATCAAATTGAATTGAATCAAACCAAATCGAATTGGATCTTATAGATTGGAAATAATTTTTTGTCGTAGAAACATATAACTACAAAAATCGCGCAATCACTCCATCATCAAAACTGTGGCGGTACAATGGCGGGAAGAGGGGGAGGGACCAGGCCAGAGCCAACACCCCCTCTATTCCTTAGGCGCGCAATACCTAGTACTCCGTAACTCTTTGGATTTAGAGAAAGATCCGATAATCTTCGCGCGCTTCGCCTTCCTTCAACGGTGCAGCACGATACCTGGCAATTCATAACTCTTTAGATTTAGAGAAAGATCCGATAATCTTCGCGCGTTTCGCCTTCCTTCAACGGTGGCCGCACGATACCTGGTCCTCCGTAACTCTTTAGATTTAGAGAAAGATCCGATAAACTTCGCCCGCTTCGCCTTCCTTCAACGGTGGCTGTACGATATATACCTGACAATTCGTAACTCTTCAGATTTAGAGAACGATCCGATAAACTTCGCGCGCTTCGCCTCCCTTCAACGGTGGCCGCACGATACCCGGCAATTCGTAACCCTTTAGAATTAGAGAAAGGTCCGATAATCTTCGCGCGCTTCGCCTTACTTTAACGGTGGCCGCACGATACCTGGCAATTCACAACTCTTTAAATTTAGAGAAAGATCTGATAATCTTCGCGCGCTTCGATTTCTCCTACTCATGTTATTGCTTCACAAGACCTTGATTTTCACCATTTTGGTAGGTTTGAAATGCTCACATCTCACAAAACCCCTCAACATTTCCATTTTCACACCCCCATTTCCCTTGCTTCCATGTTCCCATTGTGGCTGCCCCCTACAAAAAAATCACCCCCAATCTCTCAATAATTAGCGAGCAGCACACGCCGCAGGCCCCCCGCCTCTTCAAAAGCACGGCCGCGGCCACCGTCTCTCGCTCATTGTCTTTCAGTGTACGCCCACACAGAACCGAACGCAAACACCCAGAGCGCACGGAGCACGAGGCTGCGCTAGCTGGCTGCCTCGCGCGAGCACGACATGGCCGACGCGAACGGATCGCCCTCGCCGTCGCCGCAGCACTCCTCCGGCGGCGAGGCCGTGACCGGCGACTTCGTGGCGGTGCCGGGCGCCGGCCCGCACGCGTCGTTCCAGGCGCTGCTCGCGTCCGTGGGCGGCCACGACCCGCACGGCGCCGTGGCGAACGTCCTGGCGCAGCGCCAGTACCAGGAGTTCGAGCAGCTGTTCGGGCCCCCCGTCCCGCTGATCCAGGCACCGCCGCAGCCAATGCCCCTCCAGGTCCAGGCCCCCCCGCCGACCCCGCCGCCGCCGCACTGCGCCCAGTCCAACCTGCTGATGCCCGCCGGTGAGTATCTTGTTTTTCCTTTCTTTTCTGCATCGTCTTCGTACGTCCTTGCGCCGTCGTCGCCGTCGCCGGCACGATCGTTTTCTCCGTGATCTGTCCCTTCCCATCCCATGGCTTTCTTCCAGTTCCAGGCCGCGCGCTTAGGGTTTTGACGCGCCCGGATCTGCGCGCTGTGTCCCTGCTGCGCGCGCCGCCATGGACGGGCGCGAGATCCGCACGTCGTTCTAGGTTTTCTGCCCTTCATCAGGACTGCAATCTTGGCCGCTCTCCGGCCGGGAGGAGCGGATCACTGAGGAAGATTGCAGCAGGAAGCGAGATTCTGCACAATCTACTTGCTAGATCAGGCCGGACTTTCCATTTGTAGCGTGTTAAATCACGCATTTCATCTTGTTAATTTAGGGCATACCTGCTAGTTCTTCCTTTCCTTTTCTTTTCCCTTGCGTTTTTTGTTGTTTAGTGTACTTTGGCCTTGATTAATGCTGTTTTTTCTTTGCTAATGATTTTCAGGGACGCACAACTACCAGCACTGGCAGCCGCCCGCCCCCCAGATGGGCGTCGCAGCGGCGCCGCGGCAGGCCCCGATGGGAGCAGGGGTTTTTGGGGACTGGACCATGTACAACGTCAACAACACGTTCGTGTCTGTCGCCTGCGGTAGCAGCAGCAGCTTCCGCGGCAACAACAATGGCTACCATCAGAGCTCGAGGCTGTGCTCCCCCACTGCATGGCCCAATAACTTCATGCCGCCGCCGAGGAGCCCTTACAGTGTTTATCCTCATGGCATACAGCAGCAGCAGGGTCACCAACAAGCTATCACCTACAATGCCAACAATAATCATCAGCAAGGTAATTCAGGTATACATATATTTAATTACATGTGGTGTGTGTTTCTCATTCTGTTTAAGATTCAGGTATCCATGCTGTGTGGATCTGTTTTGTAAATTCTACGAATCTGATAACATCGGGTTCAATTTCTTTGATTGATTGTATGCAAGGGTTATGTATAGTTGAATTTATTTGGTATTCAAGTTTTTGTAGTACTGTTTAGTTTAGCATTGTGCTGAATCCAGCAACTTTGTAAGGGCTTTATGATGGTATAGATTGTGAAGCAAACAAATTTTCTAAAACGATTTGTCCAAGTCCTCATTCCAAATAATCTGAGTCATACACTAGCTAGGCTAGCATATATCCAACTCTTACTTTGCATAGACAAAATTGCATTCATGTTACTATTTCTAAAATTTATTTATATTTTGCAGACTAGCTAAATTGCATTCATGCTACTATTGCACATTGTTTCATTCTGTACATCGATCTCGTGCTCTGCAGGCTTTGTATCCAACTTCAGGGTGGATCCACCATTACTACCTGCTCAGTGCTTTCAACCAATATCTCCGGCGTCAAACAATCGCTCTCCTCCACAATACCTCGACGAGGCCAGATACGCCGAAAGGGCCAAGAGGCGCACCCAGAAGAGGAAGAATTCAGAGGTAACAACAACAGCTAGGAAACATGCAAATCATTTATGCTTACATAAGTTTAATTACCATGAGCTAGCACAGCTGATGCATGTGAGATTAATTTCCAGGACCCGCCTGAGATGGGAAGTGAAAACGCCATGATGCTAGATGAGAATCACAACTTCAGCAACCAGGCCCAGCAAATTTTCACTACTGTAAGTAACATGCATGATGCTTTGATGCATATATATATGCTTTGTAGGTCCGTCCTATTCACTTCACTATGCATGCTGTTCTTAATTTGCTGTGCATGATTTTTTTTCATTATGTTAACTATACAAGCTCTATATTCTGCATTGATTGCTTTATATTATAGTAGTAATGGAGAAGACACTCCAATAGATTAATAATACTTTGGCAATTATTCCATCAATTTACCTCTAATTGGTTCCAGCTTTAGACTCTTGTTGTTCTGCAAACAACTGGAACCTGATGGTCCTACGATCGAGTTGTAAGTTATGACAAGTAGCAAAATGCTGTTGTAATTTACTGTATTAAAATGATGAAGGTGCCAAACCAATTTTCAAACATCCAAAGCTGAACCACACATATATAAGATCATCAGGTTGCTGCAGTTCGAAGTGGATGCATTCCCACTGAACTAACTTGAATTTGTTCCTGCAAAACTATTTACAGAGGTTCAACTGTAAAGACTACCATATGATTGTGTGGAAGGAGTTGACCAACAGTGATGTTGGAAATATTGGAAGAATTGTACTGCCAAAGGTATGTACGTAGCTAGGTGCCACTATTACTCTAATTAATCGACATGAAAGTTACTATCTGTTAGCTGCTTCGCAATCTCACTATATATACTGAATTTTGTAGAGGGATGCTGAGGCTAACCTTCCAGCTTTGCTTGAAAGGGATGGCCTGATACTCAAGATGGAGGACATGAGGCTTCCTGTTACATGGAACTTTAAGTTCAGGTAATCACTAGTTCAGGGTAATATATTTATTTTCTCTGCAACAACTCCGTAAATCATAGTCTCGCAGTGTTGGAGAGTTAATATCTGCCTCATTTTCACTAGTTCAACTGTATGTATGTATATATCACACTGATGATGCGAGATACTTCCCAGGTACTGGCCTAACAACAAGAGCAGAATGTATGTCTTGGAAAGTACGGGTATGTTGGTTTTAACACTGACTGACTCAAGTAAACACTTCAAACATTTGTAAGTATGTACATGTGTTTTCTGATGAATTGCATTGTCTTAATCTCAGGAGAATTTTCAAAGAACCATAATCTAGAGACACAAGACACCTTCATCATCTACAAAAGCCACGAGTCCGGCAAATTTGTACGTGAAAACTCCATCTACTCTACCCCACTTTCTCTTATCCTCAGTAATAAATAGTCCATCCAGATTCCCATCTGCAAACTAAACTCGCCAGCTCTCTCGATACTACTATATATTAGCCGAATAATATCAACTTCTCATTCTGCAAGTCACTCGGTCTCATGATATTAGTATGACTTATGCCAATATTAATTCTTTTTGTCATCTCTTGATCAGATTGTCCGTGGGGAGAAGGTGACTGGGCAGTGCGCTACCTTAATTTGTCCGGAATGCAAGGAGGCAGGCCGCATCTACAACAAACAATGCGGGTTCACCAGGAACCTGCATGCCAAGAGAAGAAGATAGATGTCGTCTTCAGCTCAGCACCAGAAAGCACCATCACAATGATGCATGTGGTGCATGTTGACTTGTTACAGAACACCTAGAAGCAATCACAAAATCAAGGAACAGCCAGAAGCATCGTCGAGAGAGCTAGTCGTATCACCCTAAATTATCATCGTTGACATGTTGTACCATTGGAACTGAATTTCAGACAGAAGTACTGTAGGCCTTAGCAGCTAGCTAGCTGGTGAATAGCTCTGGCCCCATCCAAGAAAAACATCTTTAATTTCCGTTTTTTAGACAACTTAAGTTTGCTTCACCATGTACCTGGTGTTCTGTTATGTATCTAGCTGTAAGAAAAATAATCTGTGCTGTAGTGTTGTACTTCATTCTGGATGATTCCCATATATAATAGGGTTAATTATCCTTTTGCCCTCAGTGGTGTCCATGTGCTCAGTTTTGCCCTCAGATGCGAATTGTGCTCAGTTTTGCCCCTAGTCCGTGCGCACCGACTCGTTCCGTGAACTCTGCCGTCTCCGTCAGGTCAACCTTTTGACTCGGCCCTTACAGGTGGGACCAGGCGGCAGAAACGGCCAATTTTATTCAGACCGTTGCACGCGTGGCTTGTGGGACCCAGCAAAGAGCCGTTGAGCAGAGAGCCGTTGGCGGGTGTGCTATATAAGCGGGCGACAGCGGTGGTGACCACGGCGACAGAGAGCACGGCGGTGACCACGGCGAGAGAGAGAGCACGGCGGCGGGAAGCTAGCTGTGGAGGGCGCGGCGGTGGGAAGCTGGCAGTGGAGGGCGCGGCGGCGTTGAGATCCCCTTCGGCTCCGAGCTCCATGTCTTCCTCAAGCTCCCGCGCCACCTCGCGGATGCAGAGCCGGGCGCGTGTGGACATGCCTGTCTTCGTCTGTCCGCGGTGCCGGGCGGGCGTTGATCGAAGGGTTTCTCAGACACCGAGGAACCAGAATCGTCCGTTCTACGTGTGCAGCGAGAATGGGGTAAGAATCGGGGCAATTGCACCATTTTCGTCGTCGGGATGTTTGAGCAATGGGTTGATCTGTTTAGTGTTCATGCAGGTGACATGCTTCTTTCTTTGGGTCGATGCTCTGGCCAAGACTCTGATGAATGAACTGCAAGAAGAGCATGCAGAATGGTTGCGCATGTTGCCACGAACGGCAGTGGCCACACCACGAGCTCCGGAAGAAGAGATGGATGGCGAAGCACGCACTGACAGAGAGCTAGCTATTGAGCTTAGGATGTTGAAGAAGAAGGTTAGGAAGCTTGAAGATCAAGCACTACCAATACCCATTTGCAAATACTTTTGGGCATTTGTAGGTATGGTAATCGCACTGGTTGTAATGTTGAAAATGTATGGAAAGGCATGAATTATGAAGGAATTTGTAATCTTGAAATTGTTTGAGAAATTCACCTAGTTTAAATGTTGGTTAAAGTTGTTTAAATGTTGAAACAAAAAGAGAAGAAGTGACCAACATTTAAATATGTTGGAAAAAAAGAGAAGAAATTAGGAATTCAGAAACTTTTGATCAATGAAATGCAGCTCTCTGCTCTGCCTTTCTGTCCAAAAAAAGGTTGCTCTTGGGCCAAATTCAGAGCGTAGAGCCAAGTGCAGGCTAGACTAATGGGCCAACTGCATCCAATTAGGCCCATTCAGGGGTTTTCTTGCGTATTTTTCTGTTTTCTATTCTGATTTAATTTAGGCAGTAAATCATAATGCTGAAACTTTTTGTGGAAGCTAATTGAATTATTCCGGAGCCAAACAATTAATGTTAGAAATTTTTTGGAGCTATTAATTAATCCAATTCAAATACACCGTGATTTAAATGAAAGACCAAAATGTCATGAAAAATGTGCCTCAGCTCTGGTAGAGGTTTACGCCAGGTGCCAAAATAAATGAACATTTTTTAAGGGCATTACATTGAGAAAAACATAATATGTCTAAAAAATGAAGGGTGGAAAATGCACAAAAAATTGGTGCGCCTGGGGACTCGAACCCAGGAACGCGTGGGTTTGTGGTGTTTAGGGCTACGCTGGTAACCGCTAGGATAGATGGCAAGACTTTGACATGGGTAGGGAAAGAAGGTATACATAGTGAGACTGTGAATTTTTTTTTAAAAAAAATAGTGAGACCGTGAATGTTGCACACGCGTGAGAGTGGTTTTCCTTTGTTTTGCACTTAAATTTTGGAGGGTTGGAAGGTTGAAAATGTATGTTGCACTACCACATGATTTTGGTCAGAGTGGCACTTGGTTTAGGGTTAGAGTGGCACTTGGTTTAGGATTTAAAGGGAATAAATTTGCATGTTAGTTCATGACTTTTTGTTTGAATGAAACAGAGGGCTTCTCACCCCCTCCGAAAACCACAAGTTCTCGAACTTCATGACTTGTTTAGGGAAGAAATGATAAGTTTGGGCACGGACATTTTTTAACACACATAATAAGATGGAACACACCGTACCATTACAATAACTTAGATAAGTTCACGGACAGTTCACGGACACATGATGAAACATGACACGACACGACACGACATAGAAAAGCAACAAAATAAAAAACCAAACATGACGAGCTTGACTCCGGGCTTGAACATCTTCATCTTGACCTCCTTCTTCCACCTTGGCCGCGCGCGCCCCTTCAACACCGTCTTCATCTTCACACCTCCTCCTCCTCGTCGTAGGGAAGGGAGTGCATCTGGCCTGGAGCGGGGAAGATGCGCTCGTAGTTGGTGTAGATGTTGTAGATGGTGAAGAAGATGGCCTCGCAGCCGCACCAAAAGACTTGGCCGAGGAGCTCGCGCGCGTCAAATGGGTTGGTGAAGGTGACCGTGAGCAGTAGGAGGATGCCGCCGCAGTCACGAACCTCGTTGAGGGTGAACATCCTCGGCGAGCCCCGTGGGAGGTGGGCATAGCCGGCTCTGAGGAAAGCGCGGGTGAGTTCGACGGAACCCCTCCACCTTGAAATAGCCCACACACGGAGCTCCCTCTCCACGAGCACGCCCGGTGGGTAGCGCAGCTCCGGCACCACAGGCGGACGGCTGAAGGTCGGCCCGTTGAACTGCATCTTCTTCACTTGGTCTCGCTTGAGGATGGCTCGGTCGCTTGGGTGTTTGAAGTTGGAGAGGATCGGATCTGGCTTGTGGGTGGGAGAGGAAGAGAGGCACCCCATTTATAGGCCTGTGGGTGGGAGAGGAAGAGAGAAAGGATGAGAATGGTGCGTGTGTGAATCCGGACGCGTGTGTGTATCCGTTACGTTTTGCACACTTAAATTTTTGCACGAAAACGATGCATCTTTGACCGGGCAGTGCATGTGAACCGCTGCCCTGAACCACTGCCCTGAACCACCTAGCTCGCCTCGCTAGCCTAGCTCGCCTAGCGCGCCTCGCTCGCCTCACTCGCATGCATGCACGTCGCCGCCTCCCGCGCATGCGCAAACCCACGTAGCCGCCTCCATGCATGCAAGGCCTGGAAAGGCTGAGACGGGCTATTTACTGCAGTCTCAGGCCCAGACAACGAGACGGCCCAACGGTCCATCCAGCGCGCCCGATATTTGTTAAAAAAACAATCTCCCAGCCAATCAGATTGCATCTCGCGGATCGCCCCCCTCCTCCCCGCAAATTCCTTCTAGAAGGGTTAGATCGACGGCCCTTGATCACCGCTAGGGTTAGATGAACGGTCCTTATTCAGCGCTAGGGTTAGCGGGGTTTGGGAGGGGTTTGGAGCAGTCAAAGCTATGTTTGACCAGATTTCAAATGAGCATAATAAATTAAATAAAAATCAGAAAAATGAAAAACCTGCGCACATAGTCTTCTTATGTCATATACTAACGATTTAAGTTGATAAACAAGCTTTACATACATTTAAATGATAAGTTCATGTGTATTGTATGATATCTCGAGTATCTCAAACTCTCTTGTATGAAGTGAAGAGAAGTGTTTTGGGGAAATGAACATGAAAATTTCAAAAAACTCACCACAGCTTCATTTTGGAGTGACTAAGAAGGATCCAGGCTTAGTTTTTCATTTTGATGTTTTACACTTGTTTAAATCTTGGTCAAAGTTAAGTTTGACCAGAATTCAAATGAGCAAAACAAATTTAAAAAAAAAATCAAAAAATGGAAAAACCAGCGCACATAGTCTGTACATATAGAATATATGTGTAGGAAAGTTATTTGACTGATTTAGATAAGGTCGAAAAAAACCTTGCTTAGAAATGAGGCCGTTTACCCTACCTTTGGACCCCTCTTTTTAGCACATTTTTCATGAAAATTTCAAAAACCTCACCACAACTTCATTTTGGATTGACTAAGAAGTATCCAGGCTTAGTTTTTCATTTTGATGTTTTAGACTTGCTTAAATCTTGGTCAAAGTTAGGTTTGACCAGAATTTAAATGAGCAAAATAAAATTCAAAAAAATCAAAAAAAGGAAAAACCATGTGCTCATTCAAACATCATCCAACAGATATTTAAACATCATGTCAAACATACTTCTAACATAGGTCCAACATCATCCAACAGAAATACAACATGTCAAGTGATAAATGTTTCATAATACAACATCATTCCTTATTCATAATGTTTCATAATTGTTCATAGATAGCGTTGGGGCTTCTGTCTGTTCCTTGAGCTTCTTGTCATCACTTTGCTCCTCGTGCACCTTGTGCTCATTGTTTCTTCTCTTCTTCTCTTGGTTGTCGGTACCTTGCGCGTCTTCTTCAAACCTACCATAGAGCTGTGCAAAACATAAAGGGTCCAAACATAAACGGTAATGAGATCGTGTCAAGTGATAGATGTACAGTAGTATTTGACCCTTGCAAGATTTACATACCTAGCAGAACTCACAACAACAGAAGGTTGGTCACCATTTGGAGCCTTACTTGGATCATCATTTGGAGTCTCACTTGGATCACCATGATCACCATTTAGAGCCTCACTTGGATTACCATTTGGAGCCTCACTTGAATCATTATTTGGAGGATATTTTGGATCATCGTCAAAATCATCCGGCTGTTGACCATCATTTTCATCATCTGTTGAGGCAACCGGCTGTTGACCAACATTTTCATCATCTGTTGAGGCAACCGGCTGCTGACCAACATTTTCATCGAAGCCTTCATCGAAACTCTCTCCGAATGCTGGATCTACTGTGTTATCACAATACTTACCGAAATGACCAGACCCACCACATCTTGTGCACTTACGCTTCCTCGCTCCAAGTCCAGCTCCTTCGCTGCGAGGTCTTATTCAACTCTTCCTTGGTCTACCTGCTGCTCTCTTCAGAACTGGAGCGCAAAGCTTGAATCCAGGGTCCACCATGTCCCATTGTTGTTTTCCCTCCATAGCAGGCAAGGCATAAGCATATGTGGCTTTGAACCTTGCAACAGAGTAGTAATCATGCACATACTGCTGTATGTTCCCTGCTGGACCTGGGAGAGAAGTGATGAAAAACAAGGCATGAATGCATGGCAACCCAGTTATCTGCCATTGCCTACAACTGCAAGTTCTAGCTTCTAAATCCACTGGATATCTCCATTCCCTCTTCTCTTTATCCAAATATGATATCTCTGCTGTGGTACCCGAGCAAAGCGTCATGTTCATTTCCAAGCCTGTTGTCTTCTGCTTCAGTTCATTCATCACGGCAGGGATGATAATGTGGCCCATGAATTTTGCCTCGGCTATTCCTGCACGATAATGAAATTTCTGCATGTATTATATCCTTATTCTGTCAAGCAAATCCACCACATAATGACCCTTTAGTTTCCGGATCGTTGAGTTGAAAGACTCTGCTAGATTATTGTGCACATAGTCAACTTTGCTCACTTCACTGAATTGGCTTCTAGCCCATAACTTGGAGTGGTGTGTTTCCAAGTATTCTTTCACTTTGGGATTCATATATAACTGCCTCAAGTGGTAGTTGTGCTTCTTCACACTGCATGTCAAAGATGCTGGCCATAAATTGTCGGTATACACCTTTCCTTTGAATTTCTTCATGAAATTTGCAGCAAGGTGACGCATGCATTCCCTATGCTCTACTCCAGGGAACACATTGTCCACGGCCACTTCTAAACCTTTGCAGGCATCTGTATGAATGACCAACCCATTGGGATGTGCAATAGCCCGGCGGAGATTATGCAAAAACCAAGTCCAGCTCTCCTCAGACTCTGTCTCTAGCACACCATAGGCAACTGGAAATACAAAACTATGTGCATCAACTGCACAAGCTGCTACTAACTGTCCTTTAAACCTTCCTGTGAGAAAAGTGGCATCAATAGCCAAATAAGGCCTGCAGCCTGCCAAAAAACCCCGGCGACAAGCCTCAAAGCAGACAAAAACCCTTCTAAAACATTCCTTGGTCTTTGTCACTCCCCTGAATGTGTACTCCACGGTGTGGTGATCAATATCTACAATACTACCTGGGCTTGTCCTCTCCACTTCACCTTTGAATGAATACAACAATTGAAAACTTTCCTGCCAGTTACCATAAATAGAATCCATAGCATGTTGTTTACCATTGAACAACCTCATGTATGGTAAATCTATCTTGAACTTATCTTTGATGTTCTTCTGCAATTCCTTTGGACCCACTTGTTGGTTTTCTTTCACCCACTTTTTTACTTCTTCTGCCACCCATCTTGACTTGGCTCTACTGATTGTATCCTTCCTAAGGGTTGATTCCTGACATGTGTGCTTAAAAGGATTCACTTTGACCTGAACATTAGTGCTATTCCGCATTTTAGCTGCAAGCAGCCTCCATGGACAACCCTCAGTCGGACAGTGCACTCTGTAACGTACTTGATCGCTCTTGTCAACTTTGAAAGTACGTTCTACCTTGATGCAGTATGTCACAAGTGCATTTCTACACTCATTCATGGATGCAAAAACTGTACCTTCTTCCATTTGAGGGTTCAAAGGGTCCCATTGAACAGCTGCAAGGTCTTCGTCCTCACCCATCGCGTCATCATCCACACGGACTGCATTGTGAGCCTCATCTTGGTTTTCAGCCCTAGGTGCCCGTCGTAAATTCTGAATAACATCAGAATATAACTTCTCTTCATCAACCCCAGAATTGTAGCCATCAGGCTCCACTTCAAGGGGGACCCTACTGCTGTTGCCCACACTTGTCGAGCCACCACGTCGCCGTGCACCAACTGAACTGTTCTGGCTAGAGATGCCATTACGACGACTTGATTCTCCCCGAGATGTTGCACCCGCCATCCTAGGTCCAAATGCCTGCTCAAGCACATCAACTTGCAGCCTCACATGGAAATTATCTTTCTCTTTATGCCTAACAAACATGGTAGCTAGCTCTTCATCATTACTAACTGTCACCCAATTCTTTCCCCCATCATAGTATTTGTAAACCACTTCATCAAGCAAACCCCAAGGATATTGGCTACAAATTACCTCCCCAAATTGTCTGAAACTCCAATTACTAGCCATTGGCAACCGATAATCAAAACCTCCTTGGTATTTCTTCTTATCCTTTGCATCGAACATGTACCGGTCCCTTCTAATGTGCACCATGAAAGCAAACCGCAACTCCATCCTAACCGGCGAAAAACAGAGACGCAATCAGCACACTAATTGGGCAAACCTACTCGAATCGAGTGTTCAAATGCACAACTAAGCTCAATCTAAACAAGAGGCGAGACTTACCCCTCGGGAACCCAGTCGTGGACGCGGCGGATCTCCGGCCCGATGCCTGCCTCGCCAAATACTCCGGGGTCGCCGCTGCTCTCCATTTCGCCCTAGGGTTTTTCCTCCTAGTTCAAATAGCTCCAGCAGCCCCCCACCTTTGAGCGCTCCGGCCGGGCGCACGGAAGGAGGCCGCGCCGTGGGTCGAGCAGGTGGCGGGCGCCCCACCCGTGGCGTCGCAGGAAGGTGGTGGGCGTCACAATGAGCCGTGGAGCGTAGGCGCAGGGAGGTAGCGGCAGAGCAGGGCGTGCAGCTGGTGGCGGGGCAGGTGCTGGCCGCGGCGCAGGTGGCGGCGGCGGCGGCGCACGACAGCCGGCCGGGCGGATGGGTGTGAGCTAGAATGATTTGGGGATTTAGTTGCAGGGGCCTACATGTCAGCTCCGGACCCACGTCCACGCGGTCCCACGTGTAAGCTCCGGACCCACAACTACTAACGCCGGCGGACGGAATGGACTCAAATATGGCCGTTTGGCCTCGTCGTAGTTGCTGTGCACGGACTAGGGGCAAAACTGAGGACAATTTGCATCTGAGGGCAAAACTGAGCACATGGACACCACTGAGGGCAAAAGGATAATTAACCCATTGTATAGGATGTTTTGATGTTTGGATAGGATGTTTTGATGTTTGGCTCTGAATCTGCTGAATTTGTCAACAGAATTAATGAGGCGATCCTTTTTGCAGCAGACTTGTGAATTGTGATGATAAACAAGCAAGCAAGACCAGTTGTGACTTGTGAGAGAATGCGACAATACTCTCACGCGGCATCAAAGTATGTCTCATCAAGGCAGATAGCTAAGAGCATCATCCTTTGACTCCTCAAAATTCTCTGGTTTGATGAGTTAACCCACAAAATCTAAGGAGTTACCCCTCAAATTGAGTAACTCTTGCCCAAATTTGAGCAATCAAGGGCAAGTTTCTTCATTTTCTCTCTCTCCCGTGAGATTCTCTTTCTCCTCTGGCATCGCCTCTGCCCTCTGCTACCTCTTTTGCCGGTAGAATGGATGTCCATGTCCCCTCCCCATCCCTAGCCACCCCTTCTTCCACTTGTAACACACCGGAGGCGACGCTAGAGTTGTCGAACATCTCGCAAAACCCGCATGTGCGCTCGAGAAGAGCGGCATGATCGCAACTTTCCACGATGCCTTCTTCGTGACCGGCCACCCTCTGTTGGCACCGTACAAGGGGAAGACGCGGCACCGCCCGATGATGATGTTCCTTCCTAGCAGGCTGGTCTTTTGGACGGAGAGGGCCCAAGGCCTCTTATAAGCTCGTGATGGTCTTCGATGGGGCCTGGTTGGTGGGCCGAGACGCTCTCGTAGATATGGAAGGTGACGATCCCTGTGAAAATAAAATTTCCTTTGGCACCTAGCCAGGGGACGTCTACCGAGTGACGATCAAGGTTCCCTCAAAAAAAAAAAGAGTGACGATCAAGGTGTTTAAACGGCACGCCCTGGGACGGGAAGTGCACTATTTTTTTTTTATTTCAGTTGTACTCTTGGCTTGTACGGGGGCTTCAGTTTAAAGCCGGGCATAAGCCTCCTTTCTACTTCCTCCGTTTCTGAATATTTGTCTTTCTAGAGATTTTAACAAGTGACTACATACGGAGCAAAATGAATGAATCTACACTCTAAAATATGTCTACATACATCCGTATGTGGTAGTCCATTTAAAATGTCTAGAAAGACAAATATTTAGGAACGGAGGGAGTAAAAGATAGTTGCGGCCTTGCGGAGTAGCTGAATACAGGTAAGATCCAGGTGTTATATCGGATTGATTTGCAGCCTTTACAAATCTCAATAAAAATAGACTCAGGTTCACTGTAGTTCAAATCATTTTTTACCAATCGATTTTATCTACATCCCGATGAAAATAGCCTTCGAGTTCAAACCTTTTTTCAGCACTGGATTTTATCTACATCATCCCGATAAAAATAGCCTTCAGTTCACTGCAGTTCAAATCATTTTTTCACCACTGGATTTTATCTGTCGTTGCATATGGGAGGTCTGTGCGATAAAATTCTTCCATTTCTTCGAAAGGAGAGTTGATTTTCTACTCTCGGGTGTACTACACCCGAGTTTACAGAAAAAACAGAAAATCAGTATCAAACTTGATCAAAAAATTCTGAAATTTTGCGACATGAAACATGATGAAATGTTTTAGGTTATTGCAAAATTTCATCCACAAATAACATTTTCGACGAGAGCTCGACAATAGCAAGAGCAGTGCAAAATTGAGACCATGTACAGACCAGTATTGAGTACGTTCCGTCTAAATGACCATGCCGTGGGAATAGCCGCAGGAGTGATTGGAATAAGACGGTGGAATGGTCATTGACCAATGGCTGGCATGCAAACAGCACGCAAAAACAGAAACTACAATCAGCACGCCTACTAGCACCCACGAGTATTAGCACCATAATTAATCTATCGTGATCAATAAAAGAGCTGTAGGCAAGGTGTTCCAGTTTAAAAACCAGCCGCTCTTGCATATATTGGTTTGACTCTATTTCTTCTTAAGGAAAGGATGTGCTGCTGCCAATTTCTCAAAAGAAGAAAAACACACAAAGGCAATAATAATCCTATAGCCGATCATGGTTGAAATTTGAACAAAAATAAGTATACATCTAAGTGAATAGCTTTGGAAGTAGGACAAACAACACTAGTTAGCATCCACATCTACCACCGCTTGGGATTGTTGCATTCACTGCAGGGCTGCAGGACCTGGAATCCAACACCCGAGGGAACTCTCCCTGCGATGTATGTGTTCACAACCTTGACAGCTCTCTGAGCCTCCGCTATATTACTCTCGGTCATCATCGGGCAGTATATACCCATCTTTTTTGAGGAGGTGTGCTTTCTAATGATACCACACTTCGTAGTATAGCGAGGCCCAGGGGTTGTGTCTAGTGTGAGGCAGTCAAGCCGGGGACTGCCCTCAAGGATATAGATCACAAACTGAACGAGCTTCTTTGATGAACAAAAGCCTGTGATTGTCACCTCTCTAAGGCTATCATGCCGGCGCTGTGGTTGCCACCTCTTGTAATTAGAATTATCACCTCCAACAACAAAATCATCAGGTCTCAAGGTATCCTGACCTACCTGGATATAGATATGTAGGATCAATCGACATTAACGCCACTGTTCTTGATAACCTGTGTAATATCATTTATAGATATATAGCTCTAAGAGATATGACTTACATGTAGGGTAAAAGAATCCAAGGCCGGAGAAGCATCGAGAAAAGAAACCAGTGACAAGACATCAAAGATGATGAATGATCTTAGGATGTCAATTTTCAACTTCTTGAGGTGGGAGAACTTGGACGGCATCATTGGAGTATTGACATTCTGAAGAACAGTGGGTCCAGAGATCAATCAGGCCTCGTGTCCGTCCAATATGCATGTGTTATATACAAAAAGAAAACTATTCACTACAAACTGCTCATCCTATAATTTCACTAGCAACCGATGTGTAAACCATGTTAGACAAACACAAATTACACGTGGAAAATAGTTCTTTTGACATTTACTTGTTTCTTATTTGAACATGTATACTTATGGTACAAGAGAACTATAAAAACATGTAATCGTGCATCTCTTAAATAAATGTTAATTAATAATAAATCAAATGTATTGAACCATGCTTAATTTATAAGCCCGTACATCTTGTACAATTCGATCTAATTTTTAATTATTTTCAGACAACATGCACAACTCGATGATAAGCACCATGATATTTCTTTGAATGAAGAATATTAGAATTGCACGTAAAACACAAACACTTTAAGCATGAGCACCTTCTCAACAGTACAGAGTGATACCAAGAGTAATTAGGAGGCAATAATTAAAGAACGGATCACGACAATTATGCCCACAACTATTGGATGAAAAATTATGAAATTGGATTTGAGATTTTAGATTGCTCATAGGAAAAATATCATACCATAACTTATGCTTTTCATATTGGTACAAGAGTAAAAACCAATACATACCTCCCAAACAGAGATCAAGGATAGGCTCTTAACATTTGGCGCGATGCATGGAAGCTTTGCACGAGCATAAGACAGCAAGTGGGATGGACCTACCAAATGCACATCCTGAAGTTGCGAAGGATGCGCAACTGAGATTTCTACTAGGGTCCCAATAAAGTGCAAAGTAGAGAGGTTGGGAGCATTGATCTCTACCGCCTGCAACCTCTCACACCAGCTAAATGTTAGGACATTTAGTTGCTGCAGCGTACATGGTATCTTCAAGCATATTATCTTACTGCAATTGATGATATCAATCTGCCCCAAACCGAAAGATTTGGAGAGCAAGTGCCCTAATCCCTCATCAGTAATGTTGACTCGATACAAACATAATGTTTCCAATCTGCTCAAGCAGCCAAGTGTTGTTGTCGGACGAAAAGTGCAAGCGTGGAGTTCAAGAGACCTAATTGAACTTGCAGCCGCCTCATTAGACAAAACTGAACATGGGAATATGTACTCTTTCTTCATGGATCCACACAACACAAGCTTAAGTTCTTTGATCCCCGGACGAACAGCAGTGATTTGGAGCCATCTGTCCAGGTACGACGCGTTGATATTTTTGCAAGGGTAGAGCTCAAGATCAAGTCTGGATATCTCCACCCCATGGCGGGAGTGGTTCCTAAGAATTTTGTCAACTATGTCGATAAATTTTTTTGCGTCCCTAAGAAAGATATCTGCATCGTCCTTATATTTCTTGCCAGTCAACCCAAGTGCTTCCACGCTGAGAGTGAGGTTGGCATAGCATCTCCATGAACGCAGAAATCCACGACAAACGCAGGCAGCACGAGCAGCATCTCGCACTGGCAAGAGGGAATGTATATGATGTATGATGTCCTACAGAACCAAGGTTGAAAATTTCGACAGTTAGACCACAGATAGTAATAAACATGTGCTGACTCGATTTGTCGTTAATTGAATAAACCAAGCACCCGCACACATATATGATGTATGATGTCTTGCACTTGATTTGTGCTGACTTAATCATCACATTGAGGGCAGGCTGTGCATAGCAAGATCACACACAGCCAAAGAAACAAGTAAAGTTGAGAATTAAACACAACCACCCATATATGCGTCTTGTTAGTTAGCACATTTATTTGCAATTCTGAGGATGAGGGTGCATCACCTGGGTTAAATTTATGTAACTGAGTTTTGTGGCAGATCTACAGTGCACGGCGAGCCTTGAAGATTTCTTTGGTAAGCATGCATATATGCTTGCAAGATACTACATGTCAGGACGTTGAGGATTTGCAAAGTGCAAACCAGTTTATTTACGAGAAGATGTCAAAAATTCATAAGTGAGCACATATTTGTATATGCTGAATTCACATCCAAAGTCATATGCTCAAATGCATATAGCATGTTTTTTTTTTTGGAACGAAGGCTCAAGTAGAGCCCGGCTTTGAATTAACAAAGCCATCAACCGGCCAGGATTACAACTCCAAATTACACCACTCACCAACTAAAGAAAAGAAGACAAATGGCAAAGATACAAGGGCGCCAGGGAACAGCTCACAATACACATACAAGAAGCTAGTAAGAAAGATTGGCGTAGAACATATAGCTTGGAGATGCCATTAACCTCTTGCACGCCGAAAACCAACGCAAAAGCGAAATCCTGGTCAGGAGAGTGCATCGACGACGATGCAAGGCACGCAGTTGCCAACACCTGGGCTTGAAGAAGACACATCCATCCTGATCCATCATCAAAGAAGGCCCCTGCCCCCTCGCCTGGCTCGAAGGCGCCGCACCGTTGAACGATGGACATGCTCACCCTAGATCCTAGATGGATGGCATCGAAGAAACCACTCGGGCGGAACCAGGCATTCCCGACATGCCGACGACAACTCACCTAGAGCAGAGCAACACCATATGCCATAGTTCTGACATGAAAGAGGGCGAGCGGACAGAATGCACAAATGGGCAACAGCAAGGGCCAAGACCAAATTGGAAGCTTCGGCGCGCTCAACAAGCTGAAGTGCAGCCACTGTAGGAGGGGAACCCTATCCCCTCCCGTCCTGGAAGATCCAAGGGCACCGGAGGAATACACCACAGCCCAGCGCAGAGCACCAAAACAACTTGACCCCGCACCAGGGGAGACATCACCACCGCTGGACGCACGCTGCCGCCGCCAACGCACTCCACCTACACCACAGCCAAGCCCACAACCCATCTTTGTTCCCAAAACAGCGCCTTCAAGAAGGTTACGGCGCCAAGGGCATCGCTGCTGCCCAACAAAGTTGAGGATTTCTC
>NC_057798.1:785517952-785525066 GCF_018294505.1 Triticum aestivum
TGGGGTTTCCCCCGGTCCTGCATCCTTGGCACCCGCTCCCACCCGAAGCAAACCGGGACCCCATTGCGAGGCAGGTCGGATCTGGGGGGAGGATCTCGCTGGAGAAGAAGGGCAGTGGGGGCGGCCAGATCTGATGTAGACGGAGCTGACGCTGCCGCCGTGCGCTGGCCCGCATTCTTCGGGGATCTCGCCGTCCACACGGCCGAGAACAGCCGACCCGCGCCCGCGCCGCCGGATGCCGAAGCCGGCGACACCACACCAGCCGGGGCCGCCGCCCCAGATCCAGAGGCCCCCCACGGGCGAGGCGAGGCGGCAAGGGCCCTGTCGCCACCTTCATCGACGGCGCGCCAAGCTTGCTCGGCGGCAGCTGCCTCGGGCGGCGGCGAGGGAAGGACGAGCAGGGGAGGGAGACGGCGGGGTTAGGGTTTCACCCCTCGAGTCGCCCGAGCGGGGCGACGCGAGGGAGGGGGGGAGGGGGGATCCCAGATATTTTACTTGTAACTACAAACACTTGATTACCGGCCAGGGAATAATGCATATGTAGGAGTATATACCACGGGGAGTTTGTCAAACACAGGTTCAGGTTCACGTCGCCGGCAGGCTGATCCACCATCTGCAATGAGACTAGACCAATTAGAACAGAATCAAACTGCTCCGAGGAGAGAGATGCGGTCGGGCCGGGGAGTATATACGTACGTGCGCACGGAGGTGTAAAGAGCTCCCGCAGCCACTGCTTCGTCGTGCGCGCGGCGGCATGGATCCCCATGGAGATGGATCGGGAGGGGGAAGGCGCCGGCTGCGGCGAGTTATGTACTAGACGGCGGCAGAGTCGTCCGTTGCTTTGAGATCGCTCTCGTGTTGCCACGTTCTTTCTTTTTGACCAAGCTCTCGTACATGTTTGTTGTCAGTTGGGATATCTATATACCTTTTTTTTTCTTGGTCCGTCATAGCGTTTTGCAGGAAAACCCTAATCTTCTTTAGAATCAACGTGCAGTCTAGCTATTGTTTTTTGAGCTTTTTTTAGGCAAGTTGTTTTTTGAGATTTTTTTAGACAATCTTGCAAAGCTTTATTAATTAATTCGACACAATGTTTACAGGGACGGAAGGAAGTTCTCCAGGATGGCCTAACCAAACATGGCGGCCACCCCCGAGAGATAGTGCATGTTTCGCTAAATTGTGAGCTTCAAAATTTGAACTCCTAAACTATTTTACAAAACTGAAAATTCGAAGAATGGTCTAATATTTCATCTATCACTACTCCATAAACTGCGGAGCTCCCGCGCTTGAGGTCGTCGACCACCGTCTTGCAATCCGAGGCTATATGAATGCGCTGGATATACAAATCATCGGAGAGTGCCAAAGCCTCTCTTATCGCCAGTGCCTCCAATGTTTGAGGATCCGCGATGTACCTGAAGACAATCGCCGAAGCGCCAAGAAAGGCTCCACCCCGATCCCTACAAATCGCACCCACTGCCCCATATTTGCCTCGATTTGACACCACTGCATCCACATTAATTTAGCGGGTATTATTCTAAATGGACCCCTAGGAAAAATATGCATGTGGACACATACATAGAGAGTAGCACATGTATTGGCTGATGGCCGTCTTTTCCAGGTCATGGATATAGGGATATCGGTTGATGACCGCTTCGTCTCGATGGTGATCCCTACATGTCTCTCTGCCGCCAAGGCCCGAGCCATTGGGCGACCCTGTGCTAGCTAGCTCACCTCCATCACTTGATCACTTGGGATTCCCCTCCCGAGCAGTGCCGCAGCAGGCTCGAGCTCCGTCGCGGTGGGTAATCGGCTCGCTGCATCTTCTTGTCCTCACATCAAATCACCGCGCGTCCCAAGTAGCGAGCAAAGCAAGCATGAACATGACGGTTGCATGTGCAACGACTGTCGTCGGTTGTGTGCTGCAAGAGCAAGCAGAGAAGGGGTTAGTGAAAGATTGGCTGATAGGTGGGGCCCATTTGTCATTGCGTATAGAAATTTTTAGGACTGATTGTGGATGGGCTAGATATAAGCCTCCTACTGCGTGGAATTTATTGACGGTTATGTTTTGTGAGTTAGTTCAGGGCGTTAAATTATAGGTGTTAATTTAGAGATGCTCTAAGCCGAATGGAAGATGCATAGACATCCAAATACACACGCTGATCTTAACCTTGTGGTCATTGTGGAGATGAATTCAATGAGATAATTAGTTTAATTAATCTTACTAACTACAACTACAAAAGCGACAGCAGGATATCGGCGTTGAGGTTGTTCCTTGGTAGGTTGAGCACCTACAGCAACACCATGCCGCTCAACGCCTCGGATAGAATGTCACTGAATGGTGTCGAATCGAACTGTTGCCCGAGGCGGTGTGGGATTTCGCTAGTGAGCCTTGAGGTCCACTTACATTAGGCCACTATAGTCGAGACTGAGATCGTGAGAATGGAGATTCTGCAACAAAACCCTTAGGAATCTCTATATCACCATTGTGGTCCCTCTGTACTTACTTTAGAAATTACTTCCTCCATTCCTTTATATAAGGTGTATTTGTTTTTTGATAAAATTTCAGTGTGTAAGGTGCATTTCTTCTAATTCCTTATAATTTCCTTGTTAGCCCTCCAGAAAAAAGGAATGTATCTCCCTCCCGATTGTCTGTATCTTTCCTTATAGCAAAAAAAAAAATTATCTCTCTATCGATTGCATGTATCTCTTACTTTCCTGGACTAACTGATTTACTTGCCACTAATCAATAAAATTTTCAAGGGTAATTTCGTCCTACCTTGTCTATAATTATGTGCCTTGATCACCGTGCCAAAAGTAATACACCTTACATAAAGGAATGTATCTCCCTCCAGAAAAAAGGAATGTATCTCCCTCCCAATTGTCTGTATCTCTCCTTATAGCAAAAAAAAAAAAGAAATTATCTCTCTATGGATTGCATGTATCTCTTACTTTCTGGACTAACTGATTTACTTGCCACTAATCAATAAATTTTTCAAGAGTAATTTCGTCCTACCTTGTCTATAATTATGTGCCTTGGTCACCGTGCCAAAAGTAATACACCTTACATAAAGGAATGGAGGGAGTAGTTTACAAAGGAAGTACCACTCAATTTGTTGGAGTCTTTTGTGTTGGTGAGTGAGTTGATTGGTTTTTTTTTTGGCTATGCCTGCAGGAGCAAAGGTGAAGTGCGCTTTGTTTACAGGCTAATCTGCGACATTTGTTTTAATGCAAGGAATAACTTATTTTTTGTTACTGCTCCATACCACTGCTGGATTTTTTGGGTGAAATCTTTATAAAACAGGCTGCAATTTGGAACTCGCTCTAGTAAATTGAAGGAACGTGGAAGGACAATATTCGAACTAAGATATTCTGAGGCAAGCGATCACGGTCCAGTGACCAAATCATTAAATGGCATGGGCCGGTGAACACAACTTGCACTCTTTGTGGAGAGGTTAAGAATGTGGAGGCTAAGTTCATTTGAAGCGGTGTCCGTTTGTGGCTCAATGTCACTTGGGATCCTAAAAACTTCTCTTAGTTCCATTGAATACCTCGCTGTGCCCAACGAGCTCTGGCACTTATTTTTTTCCGGCTAAGCCTACTGATTGTGTGTTTAAATTGATTGCCAACTTACAGTAGTGGTGACCGCTCGCTAAAGTGCAAGACATTGATGACATGGACCTCATGACCTCCAAGATTCGTGCATCTGCTATCTCCTTGTCATCAGCGCCTGAGTAGCTCTACCCTTTTATTTTATCCCTAGATGTTACTTGTGGCCTGCGTGCCCTTCTATTGCCATGTTATGTTTGTTGTATTTATGCTCTGTCGTACTATGACGCTGGTGTATGGTTTGCGTTGCCATGCTTGGCTTTATTTATATAAAGTCAGGTGATCGTATTTTCTCTTTAGAAATGCTTATTCTTTGTTTATACATGACAAGGAATAACTTATTCTTTGTTTGTACGTGACAAGGAACAACTGATTCTTTGTTTATGCGCGTCAAGGAATAGCTGGACAAATTCCATAACAGGGGCAAAACTGACATACTTGAACAGTTAATTATCACACTAACTTGTGACCTCTTTTTCCTTCAGAACCAACACTCCGCATCCTGCGATCCCTAATAAACCCTACAATGCCGCATCCTATTTGATATGCTAGGCGTCACGGTTCAGCCAGTGCCTGCCATACCAAGAAGCATCACAAAATAATTTTTTAAGGCATCACGGTTTGATCAATCAGCGTGTACAGGAGGATTGGAGTTAAGAAAAACCTATGTACTCGTACAAGATATTGCAGGAAATTCTTCTCACGATGTCCATGATGACTGTTTAACAAACTGTGAAATGAGAGCAGAACTTCCTATCCAGGGGAAAGGGAAGTTCCAGACAAAAAGATATGGCACAATGACCCATTGTCCGTGCAATAAGCCATTCAAATAGGCTATAAGCCACACGAAAGCATGCTAATGTTCAGCAACAAAAAAAAGACATTGCTCCAAAGAAGAAGAATTATACCTTATAACTGAATCACAGTGCATATTTGATACTCCACAGTTAACATAGCACGGCTGATAGTTTACAGAAAAGGGAATACCAATCACACAGATAATCATGCCTAAAATATGCATATTCATGAAGTACTTGGTCCAGAAGCCATCATAATCATTCCTTGGGAAATTGATGATGATTTTCTTCACACACAAAAATAAAGATAGGATTAGAAGACCAGTTAGCCAAGTTCATGGAAAAAAATGACACATTGCACATAAATGAAATGTGGACATAATAGGAAACATGAGATCTCTGGTAGATCATATTTACAAAAGAGAGGAGATCATTGAGCATGTGTGAATTTGGTGGTTTGGCAACAAACATCATATGGAAATAAATATGAACAGCATCTGGAACATATTAGTCCTCAGGTTATGGTTTCACAAAGTCTGAGCAGGACATTAACAATTCAGTAGAGGCCTCGAGTATTACAGATAAAGATCAAATGCAATGCGTAGCATATTGGTCCTCTGGTTTTTATCAGTAAGTATCCTCACAAAGACAAAAGGACATACTTTATGCAATTATTAAGAGTGTCTTTCTGAGTCAACATACTCCTATAGGCACATAATCCGACAAAAGTGAAATACAAATGCAAGACAAATAAGAAAATACTTCCATCCTACTTCACAAGATACTTTGATCAAAATAAATTGAAGCAACAACTAACCATTGTAGTGAAGCTTAGGAAGCAAATTTGGACAGGAGCTCCTTGACACGGGAGGGGCAGGTTTGAACTATATGGTCCAGGCCATCAGCCATCAATACTTTCTCTAAATTTGTAGGAATTTTGAGGAACTCCAAGCATGCCTCCTTCAGCCCAGGGCAATTGTGCTGCTCAGCTAGAGTTAGAATGCCAGACACCGTGGTCACGTCAATGCACTCCCGCAACTTGTTTTCGCATATCAATTTCATTCTCAGAATATCATATCTATCTGCCGCGACAAGCAAGGATTGCAGCCACATTGATTCTTCTCCTTTGCCTTCCTCCACCTCTCCTTCGTCCATGCTATATGTCTCCATCTTGGGCAACGAGTCAGTGTAGATGAAACTAAGCATGGCACCAAACACTTTTGATTCCATGTCAATTATCTGTATGACATATGCAGTGCCGCCCTCCTTCATGGAGCCAAAGAGCTCCGCCTTGAAGACAGCAGATCGGGCAGCAAGTATGCACCGGTGGGCAGTGAACTTCTCACCACCAACCTGGAATGTCACATCAGCACCTTCCTTGCTCAACAAGAGATCAGCAATATGCTGTCGTATATCAGATGGTGGGACCTCTTCAAGAAGCGGTGTGGGGACGCTGGTGTCCGCGACGACATTGATGTCACATTGTATGGTGATATGATTATTTCCCATGAGGCGTGACTTTTCAAAGTCAATTCTTTTGATAAGTTTGTCAAACCCCAGAACCATACGACCGCTAGAGAAGACAGACGTTCGGGCTTCGGCAAGGGGTGTCGGAACAACCTGGTTCAATGAGAAATACTGAAGCTTGGAAGAAAACTTGAGCAGCACCTTCATGGGCCGCAGGATCTCCTGGTCGAGGGAAACGAGAATGGATATAAAATCGGCGGTCTCCGGGCAAGAGCCGTTGGGGTAGTACTTGAGAACCCAGCGGTATCCTCCGCTGGTGAAGGGGACTGAATCGATGCTCTTGCCAGTTGGGGTGTGCTTGGTGTCCGAGTAGCCATCCAGCACAATCTGGTGGTACCCGCTGGATGACACCACAGCAGATCCCATGTCTGGATGCCACACCTTGCCCTTATGGAAGAAAGACGAGCCCGTATCTCTCGGCGACATGATGATGAACCTGCAAAGTCCAGACTGCTTGTTAAATTGTTGCTACAATATTTGCATATACTCATCATTTTTCTACACGCATATGTCTTTTCTAAATACAAAACTTGGACTAAAAGATGAGATGAGATCGGCTACCATTGCTATCTAGCCAGTATATTACTGCAAAACGGAGGGAGATCAATATGAAGTTTCAGAGTAGAGATCGAGTATATTATATTGGGGTGTGTTTGGTTACTGTCACGGGTGGAATGGAACGGGTCCAACCCGCTCCTGGCTCTCGTTCTCGTGTTTAGTTGTCAAGTAGAACCAGAACCCATCCATTCCCCGAAAGCGAATATTCCTTAAATATCCGGAATTGAGTCTTCTTCCCAAATAAATCAAAATTTGTTTCATCCCATTTTGTTTCTATGTTCTATTTTTTAATACATCACAAGTTTATCGCGAACTAATAAGTCAATCTCAAAAAGGTGCTTTTGATAAGTTTTTCTAGCAAAAGAATCAAATGATATTTCGATAACATTGTGCATGAAAAATAGCATGAGGATTTTGTATCAAAAGAATGCTAGAAGGATGGCATGATTTGTGCAAAATAATGTACTGATTCTGAGTTTTGAGAATAGCTTTCTTATTAGATGTATACTTCAACTACGTACCAACACCATACATATATATCATAATAATTTTGTTTTGAGAATCACTTTTTGGTAAGAATCACTTCCTTCTAAACAACGGCGGAGCTACGATATGGCCAGAGGGGGCCG
>NC_057798.1:785525333-785527872 GCF_018294505.1 Triticum aestivum
CGCACCAGCTCGGCTCAGCTCCTTTGGTGTGCTTCACACAACCAGCCGCCGCCGCCGCAACGGACAGCCTCGAGCCCTCGACGCCGTTCGGCCGGCCGCTTCGTTGTCGCCGGTGCCACGCCTTGCATAATTTTTCCAAAGTTCTCACGCTATAAGCGTTGTCTGTACATCAACACTGCTGTACAGTATGAGCCAAGGTAATTTTTCTCTTGTTGTTCCGTTTTGTGATTTGATCCAGTTGGGAGTTTTTTTTTCGTGATAGCATTACTGTAATTTTTTCTCTCTCAGTTGGTTAGTGATTGGTTGAATTGGACTATACACATTATAAATTTCTTCTATCAATAGCAGTTGCTCACTATAGCTTTTTTTTTCTTTGGCCCCCCCCAAACATTTTTGTCTAGCTCCGGCACTGCTACTAAATTCTTGTTTTCCTGTTTTAAAATTGCCAATGGTTGTATCGAGGGCCTAATTTTTGATTTGGCACAGGGCCGGGCCCCCATTTTCTCGGGTACGGCCCTGCCACCAGCTGCTCCTCTCCCTCGTCTCCCTCCTCCTCGCAATCCGTTGCGGCGCAGCGCTCTTGAACCTGGGCTAGCAGCGGGGCAGTGGGTGCGGCACTCACGGCCAGTAAGACAGGCGGTGACGCCCTGTGCTCGGGCGGCAGCCGGATAGGCGGGCGACGGCGGCCGGCTCAGGTGGCAGCGGCCGCAGAAAGTGCGGTTCCTAGCAGGGCGGCAGCGGCGGCATCCCTCTTCTGGGCTAGTAGCGGCGCTGCGAGAAGCAGATAGCAGCAGCAGCAGCTTGATTGATGTTGCGATTACATTGGTGGATTGATTGATGGTAGAGGCGCAAACCTGATCCTGATTTGATGGTACAGGCGCAAACCGGATCCACGGAGACGCCCCCCGATGGCCGCAGTGGCAACGCGAGTCGCGGTCGCCGGCAAGACGGAGATTGACGGAGTGACGCCGGCCGCCGCGTGCGTGGTCGGGGTGCTCTGCTCTCCTTCCTGGGCTTAGGGTTTAGTAGTACAAATTATTTTTATCATGCTACTACGTCCGGCCGTAGCTTTTTCTTCGTGTGGAGTAGTTGGGCCTTTCAGTAATTTACACAGTGTGAATTTAATTGGGCCTTTCAATAACTACGAGAGGATGCATATCGATCGACTGTGATTTAGTCATATATATAAAGACTCAAAAAAAAGTCAAAAAAAAGAGACTGTGATTTAGTCATATATATAAAGACTAAAAAAAGTCATATATATATATATATATATATATATATATATATATATATATATATATATAAATAAGACTGTGATTTAGTTGACTGCAGCTAGCCAGAAGGTCGATTCCCCTTAGTCCGGCCCAATAATCATCTCCTTTTTGCGGACGACTCCTTGTTGGTTGTGGAGGCAACAATTCACGGTGCCCAAGTGATAAACACCATTATCTGGGACTATGAGGAATGCTCTGGGCAGAAGATTAATAGGGACATGTCCTCAGTAATGTTCAGTGCCAACGCCAGCTAAGGTTTCATGAACCTGGTGATGCAAGAATTACAACTTGGAACTATTGCATCTGGTGGTAAGTATTTGGGGCTGCTTACTTACGTTGGTAAGTCAAAGAAGGAATGTTTTGCATATATTAAGGATAACATTGCTGGATGCCTACAAGGTGGGCTGGATAGGTGCTTGTCAATGCCCGGAAAAGAAGTTTATATTAAGGTGGTCGCTCAAGCTATACCCACCTACGCCATGGCATGTTTTGATCTGACAAAATCGTTGTGTGATGACATCAGCCAGCTGAATTGTTACTACTGGTGGAACAGACAAAGTGATGATAACAAAATGCACATATTGTTCTTAGTATTCCAATTAGTGATCAAGCAGAAGATGTTTTGGCGTGGCACTTCGATAGCATGGGTCTTTTTTCGGTCAAATCTGTATACAAAGTCCATGTAGATATGACCAGAAGAGAGGCCGGCAAGCAAATGGGGCAGTGCTCAACCAAAGATGATCAGCATGCGACCATGTTCTCTTCTCTTTGGAAGATTAGATGCCCACCGAGAGTGCACTATTCCCTCTCGCGTTTTGTGCATAACAGCCATCCGATGTTTATGAATATAAGCAGGCGAGGGATTGAGCTAGAGTGCTAGACACAAGATGTGCAATCTGCGGATTGTTATTTGAGGATGGAGGCCACCTATTTTTTAAATGCAAACCGGCAAAGCATAGATGGAGGAGAGCCCTGCTGTTGGAAGATGTCAGAGAACAGCTAGTTCAGTTATCCTCCCTCGAAATAAGTTTTGCAAGCCATCTTGAAACTACCTGAAGAAAGAAAGCTTCTGACAATAGCTGTCTATGGCAGTTATGGACTCAACGAAACAGAGGAAATCATGGGGAAAAGAGGTTGGATGTCGATGCATTCCAATGTAGACAGCATCGCAGCAGCCAGTTCGTTGCACTAGCTACTCCCTAAATTTTTTCCCTAAAAAACAAGCCAGTCCCCAAATTCTCAAATAAAAAAACATAAAAAGA
>NC_057798.1:785528103-785543259 GCF_018294505.1 Triticum aestivum
CCATAACCCGCGCGTAACATGTTCGTCGTGCTGCTACAGGGCCGGCCCATAGGCCGGGCTAAAGGGGCGAACGCCCTGGGCCCCAAGAGGGAAGGGCCCTAAATAAAAATTCAAATTATAGTAGTACCACCATACAAGTGTACAATACATCCGAAATAATAATACATAAAAGAGATCATCCATCAATTTGTATGAGTGCAAGTTCACACCAAATACTAATAGTTTGTACCACCTGGGGTAAACCAATCCGACTAGAATTTCAGTTTGGATACGTTGCTAGTCTCTCTTTAAGATGGGCGTCTCACTACATTATGAAATTTATGATAACTAGATATCCGTTTTTAAATTGATGCATAATTTTTCAGTTGAGAATCTGGTACGCACCAAATCAGACCAAGTGAATCTGAACGCGCATGTCAGATAATCGAATAATATGTAGAAGTGCAATCAACGACATTCTACGTTTTTCATTGATTATAGTAATGATAATAATTTGCATTCAAATACCAAATCTAACTTGCAAGTCACATTTGTCATGTCCTATAAGTTTCTATGAATATCCTTACCTAATATACACTAGAAATTACTGTGTATAAGATATTTGTTAGTGTGTATGATTCGAAATCTCTTCCATGATATTGAATAATATTAAAAGATATATGAGCACATGCATAGGCATGCAAATACATGTGAATAGATCATATACTTTATACAATAATCACAAATCAGTGCAAACGATATTTTTTAACAAAAATAGAAGTTTTATTGCATCATACAATTTATAATTTCGGGAAAGAAAACTTCCAATGATATACATTACAACTGTATAATTGTTGTGTGCCTAACTATGATAGTTAGATAGTAAAAAATTATACCTATTAAAATTTTAATATGGTACAATTAAATTAAGATAAGTATAAAAATTTAGTATGAATAAGTTATTATTTGTGAAAACCGACACTTCTCCAAATTAACCCCATGCAAGGGAGCTGAACCATTTATTGGTACGAGGGCTAGAGAACATAGCAGTCCCAGCTTTGATGATGTTTATGGTTTGTCTTGTGAAACCATTTGTCAGCTACAGTTTTCAAATCTAGGCACAAAAGTCTGTAGGAGTGATCCGACTACTCATTACAGAAATCTCATATTAGAACAACCATCCAAAATTTCATAACCAAATTATATTGAAAATCAGGGAGGCATCCTCCAAATGTATTATACAAATTGCATATGTAATCAGGGCAGTAGTTCTAACACAATTCTCAGGAGGAAACTTAAATGTATATGTCATTTATAATAAACCAAGCATTTGCAAATGCAAGGGAGAGAATCAAATTAACAACAACTAGTTCTTTAATGGCTAGGGTGAGGATTATCATGGTACACACACCAGATATATACGGTGAGAAAAATTCAGCAGGCATGGAGGGGAAAAATTAGGTGGAGATGCTACATCCTCTTCATAGGAGGCAATTCATTGGCAGCACCGGAGGTAGGGATGGAGGGACCGGAGGGGTTGGACTGCGATGTGGCAAGGATGGAGGGACCGGAGGGGTTGGACTGCGCTGTGGCAAGGACGAGGAGATGCGACGATTGGACGGAGTGAAGAAGACGAGTGGAAAGGGGGAGGACGGCGTGCGGCAGCGGACGGTGAGGGGTAGGTGTGGCCATGGCGGCTGGAGGAAGGCGAGCGGCAGTGGGAGCCATGGCCATGGCGATGCGGTCCCCGACCTCGGACGGGACGGGGTGGCGCGGAGAGGGGCGGGAGGGTGCGGGAGCGAGATGTACCTACCCAGCGCGTCGGAGGCGACCGCCGCTGGCGGCGGCGCGTCGAGGGGCTGCGTCCCGCTTCCTCTCGTTCCCTAGCAGACGCTCACTGCGTCGAACGGTCGCGGTTTCGCACAGGGAATTGGACCAATCGATCCGCTAAGGCCGGCCCGTTTAATCGTTTCAGCGATCCTGGTTTTGGAACCTTCTAGAGGTTTCTGCCTGGGTTTTTTTACGGTTTTGGGAACCTTCTAGAAAGTTCCTGAACTGGTTTCTCTTTTTTTCTTTTTCTTTTTTTTTGTTTATTTTTTCTTTCCTTTTTGTATTCCTTTTCCCTGTTTATTTTGTTCAAATTCTCAAATATTTGTTCAGAATTACAAAAAAAGTTCTCGTTTTCAAAATTTGTTCACAATTTACAAACAAATGGTCATGTTTAAAAAATATTCAGGAACTTCACAAAATATTCTCGTTTTCAAATTTTTGTTCACAACTTCAAAAGATGTTACTTTTTCCAAAAGTTCAGAAATTTCAAAAAAATGTTCTCTTTTCAAAATATGTTCACAATTAAGAAAATATTTGTGTTTCAAACTATGTTCTCTTTTTCAAAAAAAAATCACATTTTTTTTGGAAAATGTTCATGCTTTCAAAATCTTTGCAGTTTCAACATTTTATTCAAAATTTCAGAAAATGTTCATATATTTCAGATTTTGTTCGTATTTAAACAAAAACCTTAGAAATATGATTTTTTTTCGCATTTAAAAATGTTCATGTTTTGAATAGGTGTTCTGAATTTTAAAAAGGTTATGTTTCCAATTTTTAGTCCAGAATTTAAAACTTTTCGTGATCTCCAAAAATATTCAGGAATTTCAAAAAAAATGTTTCCATTTTTCATAATACGTTCATTTTTTCAGAAATTGTTCAATTTTTTAAGAAATGTTTGCATTTTAGAAAACTGTTTTTGAGAAGAAAAAGAAATTACAAGAATGGCTCACTTTTTGAAAAAAAATTGGAAGGTCAAAAATAATAACAATTTGAGGCAATTCAAAACTGTTCGCAATTACAATAAATATCTCTAATTTTTTCCCCAAATCTCAACCCCTGCTATGTGTTATTATAGTGTTTTGCGCCTACCATGACCAGCAACTGATATTTCGTGGATTGGCTAACATGCCTTGGATAGGATCCGTGAGCTCTCAGGATCGAGCCCTTCTTGTTGTGTTTTTCTTTTCTTTTTGACCCCGATAACTGTCACACATGTGATGTATTCGATATGCGTCCACACACCGTGTGTAGTGTGAGTAGGAGGCAGCCCATACGGGTTCTGTGTGAGCGGATATTAGAATTGCCAACACGTGTGGCGCGGCTGCTTCGTGCCACACGCCAACAAGTACTACTCATCTTCATCCCGCGCGTGTGGCACGAAGCAAAAGTGCCCACACGTCCTGGCGCAACTACGTTAGGTACACAGCGGGATGACGATTTAGTTGCCATCCTAGTTGGCAGATGTAGCTATTCGGGATGGCAAGTGTAGTTGTAAAAGCATGGCAACTCTATCTGTTTTGGTTAACTATAGTTGTCATGTCTAATTTATAATAGTTTCCGCGTGTAATCAAACCGTAGTTGCCGTGTGTGATTAACTACTTGCTACATATGGTCAAACAGTAATTGCCATGTGTGTTTACCTAGTTGCCACGTGTGGTCCAATCATAGTTGCCGTGTGTGATTAACTACTTACCACATATGGTCAAACAGTAGTTGCCATGTGTTTTTCTTGAGCATCAGTACAGACACAAGCGCTCATATACACGCGCATACACTCATCCCTATGAACGCACACACGCACACCCTACCCCTATGAGCACCTCCGAGAGACTGAGCCGACATATCATCTTGAGATTTACGAAGTCATTGTAGGCGCCTCGTCGTCGACGGGAACGTCTCCTCCCACTGAAAGCGCATCGCCGGAAATCCTGAAATAAATCCAGGAATAATGCGAGCACCAGGATTTGAACCCTGGTGGATTGGGGATACCACTGTCCACCTAACCAACTCAACCACATGTTGATTCGCGTTGCCATGTGTTTTTACTTAGTTGCCATGTGTGGTGTAACCATAGTTGCCATGTGCGTTTATCTGGTTGTCACATACTCGCAACTGCAGTTGCCGTCTAGCAAAAAATCACAATTGCCATGTGTGTTTACCCAGTTGCCACGTTCATCTAACTGCAGTTGCCATCCACAACGTAGGAGTGTCGTGTGGGCGAAAAGTAGTTCGCCCACACGCGCATAAACTAGCTGGCTGGCTGTGTGGGGAGAAACTAGTTCGCCCACACAGTGTAGCTGGCAAACAGCGTAGTGCTAGCGTGTGGGCAAACTCTCCAACGCCCACACACCAGCCCCGTCCTACGTGACGCATAAAATCAACCTTTTTGTGCCAAGGTTCGTGCAAAAGGCACTGAACGACGATCGAGATGTGTGGACGAGTTGGATAACGCCCACACGTGTGGGCGTTAGTGTTTCCGTTCTTTTTTGTGTCGCGCGATAGGAAACAGCAAGCGGCAAGTCGGTGGGCCGGCCAAGGCGGAGGACTGCTTCTGCGAAGCCCTGGCATTCCCTGGCTTGGGAGGGTTTGGTGGGGATTGAGGCGGGCCATCGGGGATTTTCAAGGCTTCTCGGCCCCTCGAGGATTATCCTATCAAATCCCCTTCAATTTCAAACTCCTCTACCTAACAAGGCCGGAGGAGGAGCGCTCGATCCCGGATATCAGACAAAGTTTTTTTCTTCTTTTAGCCACTTCTTATTTTGCACTTTCATAATATGCCGATGTTTTACACTAGTACTCCCTCTTGTAAACTACTAGCAAAAGTGCCCGTGTGTTGCACCGGGTATAAAATAAATCTGAGAGTTCATGTGGTATTAAGCTCAGGTGTTTACCTGTCATGGTGAATAATAAGTTTTCCTAATTAAATTGGTTATAAGACTCATAAAGATTCACTTTATGCAGATTTTATTGTATTCCAAAAGCTCGTAATCTATTTTTCTAAACATAAAACGTACTTCTTTAACTCACTCTAAATAAATTGAATTATGTGTAATATGTTGTTGTTATTTAACAACTATGTGTAAAAATCATTATGAAAATCTAACCATTTATAGATCAGCGGCTACTCCTTCGATGTGAGAGTATGCATCATCCGCACACCTGTAATAGTTTCAAATATGTCATATATTAATTCCTATATATCGCAATCCCTATTAACACTAATTCATATTTATGTTTTCCCACTTCAAAAATATGATGACCAGAAAGTAAAGAATTTACAATGCGTGTAACTCTTTTGTTGACACGTTGTCGCCAACAGTAGGAGCACACCCTTCACACCAACATGACCACTTCCCTGGCCATTATCATCGGGTCTCGATGAGGATCAGGAATATGTACGCAGAGCTGTGGGGCATATTGTACAATGGAGGGTAGTGCTCTCCCTCCTAGGTGTCGTGCTGAGCGAAACATGGCACAAGCAAGATGCACCGTTGTCGCACTTTCTCTATTCTTCATCCCTCGCTCTCACCTCCCTATCTTACCGATGACATCCATGACATCCAGAGTTGACGAATATCTTGAAGGTTAGCAAGTGCATGCGAGCTTCAAATATCTTCTCTGTTAAGAAATATTTCTTTTTAATATTTCACTCACTTTTAATTAGTATACTCTCTCCGTCTTAAAATAAATGTCCCAACTTTGTATTAACTATAGTATTCCCTCCATTTGTAAATATAAGTCTTTTTAAACTACATACGGAGCAAAATGAGTGAATCTTTACTTTAAAATATGCCTATATATATTCACATGTAGTCCGTATTAAAAAATTTAAATACACTTAAATTTAGAAACGAAGGGAGTATAAAATTGTGTATAAAATTGTATTGAGAGACTTATTTTATAACAGAGGGAGTATCTGATAATGTGGTGACAACTAACAACATCAAGGAATAGTCGGTGCTCTTCCGTAAAATAAATAATCGATGCTAGCACGCATGCACCGAGTAGCTTCTATGGTGTAGCCGGTACAACATGAAGAAAAGCACCGACCGCCCACTGCTTGCCTTATCCCATCGCCACTCCTCTCCTTCTCTTATCCAGATCGCCGTCCCAGCGTGGTCCTCTTCCTCTTCTCCATCCAACCCAGCCAGAAGCTTGATCTGGCCGTTCGCCCCAGTCGCCGGTCCCGTGGGTCAGCAGCCTCGCCTCCACCCGATTCAGTCGCGTCCTCCTTCCCAAGGCTTTCTCCGATCTGCCAACCCACCACCCCACCACGCCTCGCTCTCTCTGCCCCCTCCTTCCCCACGCAGCGCCGATGGGGCAGGGCCTCCGCGGCCGCCGGCGCCCTCTGCGACTCCTCTTCTCCATGATTCGCCCGCTATTACTCCTCTCCTCCACGATTCGTGGTGATGTTGGGGTGGCATCTTCTTCGAGCGGGAGGTGTGCCTCGTCCTCGCACATGCTCGGCCGCGCCATCGGAGCCCCCCGCAGGTTGCCTGCCCGTCGCCCTCACCTTCACTCTTCTTCCCCTTTCAATTCTGCTCTATCCTCTCTGAATATCTCCCCCTCTCTCTCTCTATTCAAGTGTAGAGGCAGTGCTCCGCCACCCGATGCTGTTCTTCGCGTCGTCCCGCGCTCCCAAAGCTGGGAACCGGCTCCCCGCCTCCAAGTTCTCGGCATCGACGTCCCGTGCTGCCTGCATCCTCGCCAAGCCTGACTCGCAGCCGTGTAGCCCGAGCTCGCCAAGGCGCTTCAACTCCGCCGCCGCGCCATCATCTTCAGGCGCTCGAGCACGAGCACAAGCTCGCCCGCGCCTCACCTCTCTCTGCCGCTCCGTCCGCCGCCCGCGGTGCCGTGACCCGTCACTGCCGTGCCCTGCATCACTCTGTAGCCGCGCCGCCTGGGTCGATGCGGTCAGCGCTCCCAAGCCGTTGACCCCGCGCCAGGGGACGACTATTTCCTCCCATGCGTGCGCGCCCGTGCTCCAGCCCTCCCCTCCCCATGCTGCCGGCACACTCGCGCCGCGGGGCCGTATCCAGCCTGTGCCTGGACGACGGAAGCCCCCCCACTGTCCGTGCGCTCCGGCCAGCTCCCTGTCGCGCTCGAGACCTCCTCGAGTCTTCCCGCCGAGGCCTTCCCGGTGACCAGCCTTTGACTTGGGTCTCCTGTCCGCCTCGGCGCGGACGCCCGCCACGACGCCGGTGGCAAGCGGCGGCGCGTGCCCGGCGATGGAGAACGGCAGGATAAGCGGTGAGAGGCGCGGTGGTGAGCCAGTCCAATAAGAGATAAGGGTTGCGGGTATAATTTCTAACAAATGCAGGGGGTTTTTACGCAAAAACAAAACATTTTTCTAAATTGCCACTAAAATAGGGACTGCGGGTTGATTTATGTAAACCGAGGGGCTTTTTTGTAAAACTGCCAGGACGACGAACGACAGAAACCCAATTCTCCAATTGCGGGACGAAAACTAATGGTAGAAAAAAAATCAATTGCGGGACGAAACTAAGAATATCACCTTGCTTTGATAGTAGGTATAGATGTGCAACGCACGAATCCATAAAAAACTGATTTTTTTTACTATTATATATGCTTTGCTTCTTCATTTTCTTTTTTGAGGGAATACTGTCTATTTCTTCGGATTTACTTAATCATTCTTACAAAGCGGTGAATATCAATATCTGCGACGGTGGCGGCAAGACGCTGGTGGTGGCACGGTTCGCGGCTTACAAGGTCGTGCTCTAGAGATCGATCGGGTCGACTGTTTGAGAACATTCCAAATTATAATTTTTGTTTTTTGGATTGCTAATTAAAGTACTTTGATTGATTGATAGACTGTTTATTGTTGGAATGCTAATTAGGGTGACAATATTTATTTTTAAATCCTAATTACATTGCTTAATTGCTAATTATGATGCTTTAATGGGTACAACATCATTGGCGCAATGTAGGCTATTAGATATAAAGATACGAAGAGTTTCTGCCATAGCTTGGTTGTTTAATAGTAGCGGAGATTGTAATTGATCTGTTGCCGTTTTTTTACTTTGCACTTTGATTTGTTGCCCTCTTTCAGGTGGTTCCCACATAATATGAATAGAATATCACTCACCTACAGACTGACCATCCCCGCCTCTCGCCCTCAATAACGCTAGAGGATGGCGGTCGGAGGCGGCGCCTGCCATTCCCGGCCAGCCCTACTCTACCCCTCCCCCCTAATCGATCTGCGCTTATCGTCGCCCCGCAACTGCTAGTTCATGGCCATGCAGGCGTTGGACGAGCACCAGGACATACACCGGCAGGAGTGCACGCTACCTCCTCTCGCAGTGCTCCAGCGACCGGAGGGAGTGGCGACGACCGTAAGCAACCGACAACAGGGACAAGAGCTTGGGATGGTGGCAGATAGTGAGCCGCACGGGGCGGGGAACAGCGTGCCCCACGTCACCCACGACAGTTAGCACTCCGGTAGCTCGGCGTCGACAAACTGGAGGATCTCGGCAAGGAGGAGGGGGAGGCGGCCATCACCAGGGCGACGACGACGGTGAACAGGTTCATCCCCTGCCGATTTGATTTCAGTTGGCTGGAATACCTGGTCAAACTAGCACAAAGGGGTATTATGGTCCACTATTTTATTCATATATTGTGTCAGTCATTTCAAGTATTGTTTTTGTGTGAAAAAATGGTAAAAGATGAAAGTGCAAAGTAAAAGGTGGCAACATTTTTTTTTCGAAAAGGGGGGGCTCCCCGGCCTCTGCATCAAGAGTGATGCATACGGCCATCTTATTAACCAAGAAACAAATTGTGCCAACAAAGTTCCAAAGTCTCAAACTCAAACTTAAAGAAAGAAAAAGCAGCTCACACAGAGCGGAAAAGGCTAGATACAAAAACTAGCCAGAAAAAGATGCCACAACCGGCTGGCTAAAAAAGGTAGGTAAATTAATTGCCTATCATATTACATGACCGCCATCCAAACCGGTTGAAGATATCCCGAGCTACCATCTCCCAACTGATAGACCCAGTAACCAAATGCTCCCTGGCCTCCATCGGAGTGAGTAGCGACCACGAACGGATCACTGCCGTAGCTCGGAAAATAACCTGCAAAAAATGAATCCGTGATGTTCTGTTAAAAACCAAATCATTTCTGCAAAGCCAGATGGTCCACAGCAACGCGCAAACTCCAACCCGAATATGTCTTGCTAAGGTAGACTCAATCCCATTAAGCCAAGTCCCAAATAAAGAATTAACAGTAGTCGGTGGAGTAATGTTAAAAGCAATGTGGACCGTCCGCCAAAGGACCTTGGCCAACGGGCAATCAAAAAAGAGGTGCTTAATCGTCTCATCCCGATCACAGAAACTACACCTAGTAGGTCCTGTCCAATTACGCTTTATTAAGTTGTCCTTTGTTAGAATAACTTGTTTATGGACAAACCACATAAACACTTTTATTTTCAAAGGAACTTTGACATCCCAGACATTCTTGGAAGTTGGAATGGAGTTCGAATTAATAACATCAATATACATTGACTTAACTGTAAATACTCCAGACCTAGTCAACTTCCAGCGTAATTCATCAGGTTGGTCAGAAAGTTGAACCTCCATCAGTCTCCTAACTAAATGGAGCCAAACTTCCCAACGATTGCCCGTTAGCGATCGTCTAAACTGAATATTAAGGGGGGTAGATTGAAATACCGTTGCAATGAACACCTCACGTCGTTGAGCAATATGATATAAAGACGGATATTGAATGACCAAGGGTGAGTCGCCAAGCCAAGTATCCTCCCAGAAACGTGTAGTAGCACCATTTCCAATAACAACTCTTGTCCTATTGAACAGTAGTTGTTTGACTTTCATGAGTCCTTTCCAGAAAGGCGAGTCAGTCGGCCTAACTGTTACCTGGGATAGTGTTCTAGTCTGGAGGTACTTGCTGCGAAGGATCTGCGCCCACATGGCTTCAGTCTTGGATGAGAGCTTCCACAACCACTTACTAAGAAGGCATCTGTTCTTAACTTCAAGATTCTCAATACCAAGCCCTCCTTGGTCTTTGGGTCGACAGATAATATCCCATTTAGCAAGCCGGTATTTTCTTTTAAGTTCATCACCCTGCCAAAAGAAGCGTGATCAATAGAAGTCCAGTCTTTTCCTAACACCAACTGGGACCTCAAAGAACGATAAGAGGAACATAGGCATACTCGTGAGCACCGAATTTATCGAGATTAACCGGCCTCCGTATGACATGAGCTTACCCTTCCAGCAACTCAGTTTCTTCTCAAATCGGTCCTCGATACACTTCCACTCTCTGTTTGTCAGCCTACGATGGTGTATCGGAATACACTTCCACTCACCGTGCCAAAAGTAATACACCTTACATAAAGGAATGTATCTCCCTCCAGAAAAAAGGAATGTATCTCCCTCCCAATTGTCTGTATCTCTCCTTATAGCAAAAAAGGAAATTATCTCTCTATGGATTGCATGTATCTCTTACTTTCTGGACTAACTGATTTACTTGCCACTAATCAATAAATTTTTCAAGAGTAATTTCGTCCTACCTTGTCTATAATTATGTGCCTTGGTCACCGTGCCAAAAGTAATACACCTTACATAAAGGAATGGAGGGAGTAGTTTACAAAGGAAGTACCACTCAATTTGTTGGAGTCTTTTGTGTTGGTGAGTGAGTTGATTGGTTTTTTTTGGCTATGCCTGCAAGAGCAAAGGTGAAGTGCGCTTTGTTTACAGGCTAATCTGCGACATTTGTTTTAATGCAAGGAATAACTTATTTTTTGTTACTGCTCCATACCACTGCTGGATTTTTTGGGTGAAATTTTTATAAAACAGGCTGTAATTTGGCAGCAGAGAATTGAGGTACATCCTCAGTCCTAGACTCATCGAGGGTCACACAATTAACCTCCGGAGGTCCAAATAACTACCTATAATACTCGGTAATATATGTTTTGAGATTATCCTGCCCAACAATAGTACCCTCATCTTGTTCAAGTTGGAAGATACGCTTCTTTTTGTGCTTACCATTGGCAATCAGGTGAAAGAATTGAGTATTGGCGTCCCCTTGGACCACTTTGCGGACCTTAGCTCGCAAAGCCCACTTCAACTCTTCTTCGCGGAGAAGTTCTTTCAACCTCTTCTTCGCCTCAGTTTTAACCTGGAGCTCAGCAGGCAGCAGAATCGCGGATTCAGCTTTTATGTCCAGGGCCTGTATAAGAGAAAGGAGCCTATCCTTCTCAATCTTATACACCCCACTGAGGTGATTAGCCCAACCCCGTAAGAAACTTCTCAAATGCCTAATTTTATTCTGCCAACGCTCGACTGCCATCCTACCTCCTACACCCTTAGCCCATTCCCTGGAAATGAGGTCTAAGAACCCCTCACGTTTGAACCAGGCCATCTCGAATGAGAAGGTGTTTTTGTTTCCCACATGGTTTGGCTCCCCGGAGTCCACGAACAGTGGTGTGTGATCGGATATTCCCCGTGAGAGAGCTTGTACCGTAAGAAGAGGGAACTTCTGCTCCCACTCCACGCTCGCGAGAACTCGATCAAGCTTTTCATATGTCGGGTTTGGCAAAGCATTAGCCCAGGTAAACTTTCTACTAGAAAGCTCTATCTCCCTCAGATCCAAGCTCTCAATAATGGTATTGAACATAAACGACCATCTGCCATCAAAGTTATCATTTTTCTTCTCCTCTCTCCTCCGAATGATATTGAAATCACCCCCGACCAACATCGGAAGCTGCTCGGACCCACAAATTCAAACAAGGTCCGCCAGAAACTCCGGTTTAAGCTCGGGCTGTGCGGCACCGTAGACCGCCACCAAAGCCCAGTTGAAACCATCAACTTTAGACCTAACCCGAAACTTAACCGCAAAGTCGCCCATCAGTACACTCCGGACCTCAAGGGAATCGCATCTCACTCCCAGCAAGATACCTCTCGATCGTCCTCGCGGAGGTAGGCAATGCCAATCGAAATCAACACCACCCGCAAGAGAGGAAAGAAACTGAGGTGCAAAATTATCTCTACCAGTTTCAGAGAGAGCAATGAAATCTAATCGATGATCCAGAGACGCCTCAGCGAGAAACCTTCTTTTAGCCAAGTCCTTCAGACCTCTGCTATTCCAAAAGATTCCTTTCATAAGTCATCATGAAATTTTTTTGCCGTATGAATCCTAGCACTCCTACGTACCGCGGATGCGGGATACACCTTCCGCTTCCACTTACGTTTGGGTTTATTATTGTCCACCATACGGTCCTCATAACCGGGCTCTGGTGGTTGATGCACTACAACTTCTACACTAACCTCCTCCTCGTCAGACTCAGTAGTGGACGGTGCAAGGTCCGCACATAAATTGTCAAGCACTCTTACCCCCAACGCATCAATCTCAGCATCATTCATAGGTCTCACTGCCGCTAGGTTTCGAATGGTTTCTAAAGCGCGTTCCGCTTCCAGATCAAGAAGATCATTAACCGAGTTGGAAATTTCAGAATTGGTATTCCCTAGCGAAACCCCTACTTGATTTGCATTATGAATAATCTCATCCGTAGAAAAATGCAAAATAGAATTGGACAAGTTGACTGACATACCGGTAGTGACCTCAATGTCACGAAGCTTGGCCGCCCTCATAGCGCACCTCCGCCTCATGTCATCAACCTCCAGGTGGTCCTGGAGACGAGAACTCATCCGTCTCCCCTCAGAGACTGGGTCGGGGATCCCGCCGAAAGCAATAACCGCCTCCCGAGTAGCGCCACTCGCAGGAGGCAGCGGTGGAAGGCTCCCACGGCAAACGGAGAGGAGGCCGGGTGAGGTAGGTGCTGGCGCCGCCTGCCCGAGCACCCCCTCCGCCCCAACCCTCAAGCCTGAGGGCGTCACCGTCCCTACAGCCGAAGGCGAGGGATGGACCGGGGCCACCTGCCCCAGACTCCCGCCGAGCACCACAGGAGAAGCCGCAACAGCCGGGAAGGGTCTGAGGCCACCTGCCCCAGACGGCCTCCCTCACGGCCGGCCAGCGACGGCGAAGCTGGCGTTGCCGGGGCCACCTGCCCCTGACTATTGCCGATCAGCACAGGAGAAGCTGCAGCAGCCGGTGCCGAAAGGGAAGGGTCCAAGGCCACCTGCCCCAGACGGTCTCCCTCACGGCCGGCCAACGACGACGCTACAGGCATCGACTCAGCCACCAACCGTCTGCATGAGACCGCAGTGATCCCAGGGAGGAAAGGGGCCACCTGAGGCTCCACATTCCTTCCCCCCAATGTCGTCTCCTAGTGGCCCGTCACACAGTCTCCCACCACGGGACAAACAGCCGGCACAAAATCCAGCACCGGGAGCAAACACTCAAAAGCATCCTCAGACTCCACCCGATCGCTCCAAAGTCTAGGAGGAGCAGACGCAGGCTCAAAAGATCCAAACCTCAACGTGCTGTTAGGTACCGACGGAGATGGGGCCGGCTCTACCCCTGATCTAGTCTGGGGCAACTGAGCAACCGGTCCCGACCCGTTGGGTCTCTCTCGACCAGCCTCATCAGTCGGATCCTCCCTAGCACCCGCATTGTCATCTCCCTCATGCATATCCATATCAGCACCAACACCCGCCTCAGCAAACAACTCAGAGTCCTCAAACTCAATCTCAAGAGGGAATACCTCTCCCCTATAAGTCCAGTTAACCACATCCGGGATGAACTCGATGTCCAGAACACTCACTCGTAATCTGGCCACCCCATGGGCGCGAGTGAATGTCATATCCACTTCCTCAGTTTTGCCAACCATGATACCCAGACTAGCCACAACAGGAACATCTGTCAGAGCCTCAGAGGGTGCGCCAGAAAAACGCAGCCACACCAGAGTAAGGGGCTTCCCCTTAGGCTCCACTTTCTTCCACTCTTGAAACTCAAGAATACAATTTGTACCTGGCACCTTACACATCCCAAAGCTCAGCAACTGCCGCAAGTCCTCTACCGACGGGAGGTCAACCCTGAACACGCGCTCCTCAATGAGAACAAGCTCCCGCTGAAAGTCTCCAGGAGCCAGTTCCTGAAACCTCTGCACAATCTGAGCTTCAGAGACCTCTCCCTGGGTCACCTTCACAATACCAATAGTCAGGCTCTGCGTCTCAACTGGAATCTCTCTCGCAGCTGGGGACTCAAAGAACATCAACTCGGCACAATATACTCCATACATTGTAAGAGCCGGAGCCTGCTCACGAAGAAGCGGGCAATCCCCCGAGGCATGTGCTGGCTTACCACATGTATCACACAACTCAGCCACACATTCAGCAATGAAGTGACCTTTCTCACCGCAACGATAACAAAGCATTTTCTCCTTCCTACGCGCACACTTGGATGCCCTCTCAGACTCAGACCTGATACCCGCGTCAACAGAAGCGCCAGTCATGTCAACATCCGTGTTCGCCAGAGCTGTGACAGCCTCCAGAACCTCGCTAGTCAGGGCGGTCACCTGAGTGGAATTATCCTCCACCCCGGATGCCTGATGGTCTACAGTGGCCTGCGGCTGATGCTGTCTGCAGAAACCACGACCACCACCTCGACCACGACGATGACTACGGTAGCCACTTCTCTGCCGTGCGTCCGGTCCAGAAGCGCCCTCGACAAAACCACCCGGAGGACCAAGGAAGGGACTCTCAGCAGAACCATCACTCTGCCAGGCATAACCTCGGCCACCTCCCGTCGATGACGATCCACGGTGTTGACCATCCCCATATGCATCATAGCCATCATCCCCCCACTGTCCTCGGGGCAGATCCGACGACTCGGCAGTCACGTTGTCTTGTCTCGTCTGCGTAGGACCCGAGCGATTTTGCGTTGGACTCGTGATGTAGTGAGGCGGTGGCGCTGCTCGAGACTGCACGCCGGCATGGGTTGCCTGAGCCACCGGCCGAACCCCATCGACATGGCCAACCGGTCTAGGGCCATTATGCACCGGCAGCCTTGGCAGAGCAGCTCCACGCCCCACGGCGGAAGTGAACGGAGGCCTCGGCAGAGGTGCACCACGTCCCGCGGTGGCCATCGAGGTCGGGAGCACTGGCGGCCTCACCCTGGGCTGCGCGCCAATTCCACGGCCCATCGTGGCTGCAGCCGCACCGCCAGGAGCTCCGGTGCCCCGACCCGACGGCACGGGCGGCACCCCCCCAGGACCAGCGCCATGCACAGGCCGGGGCAGAGCGGCCCGGCCACCGGCAGCAGCAGGCGGCGGTGCAATTCCGCCACGGCCAGTCCCCCCTCCTCCCCGCCAGAAGAAGCCTGGCCACCAGCAGCAGCAGGCGGCGACGCACTGCCGCCACGGCCAGCCCCCCCCCCGCCAAAAGGCGCCTTAGGGAGAACCGGCGGGCCCCCGCGCC
>NC_057798.1:785543439-785569587 GCF_018294505.1 Triticum aestivum
GATCAGACTGGGCCTCATACCCAGCCGATCCCAGCCCATCAACACCCCGCGGCCCAACAACCGGAACCCCCCCCCCTCGCGGCCCAGGAGCGAATTCAAATGCTCCTGGCGGATCGCACCGATCTGGGACGCCATGACCGCCGGCTGCGCCGCCGCGGTCACCTCCGGCGCCGATCGATCCCGAGTCCGGCGAGTAACCTTTCTTCTAGTAACCGTAGTCCAAGAATCCGGTCTAATCAGATCAAAAACAGTTAAGTTCGGAAGACTTACCTTAGGTAAGGGACCTTTCCACGGCCGGATCGCGGAAGTCGCCGTCCTCCGATGAACAATCCGGCGAACCACCTCCACGTTTTCTTCCGGACGAAGATCTTGCCACGCCGGATCGTCAATCGGCACGACTCCCTCGACGATTGTAGCCACTTCCTCCTCTGAATACCCAGGGTTGAAGGCTTCACAAATCACGTCCGAAGTCGTCGGTGAGTAACCATCGGACGGGACGCCGGAGCAATCTCCATCGTCGTCCTCCTCTTCATCAGATTCGACGAGAGCCCAGAATCTCCCTCCGACTTGCCTAGCACCAGGAGCGACGGGCGCTGGCGTCCGGATCGCAGCGATCGCCACGGGCAACGCCCGTGCCGCCCGTGCCGCCCGTGTCGCCCCTGGCATAACCAACGCAGTCTCAATCCCCTGAAAACACAACTGTTCTCGCAACATATCAATTACAATGTAAGAAGTGACAAATTATCAAAGTAAAAAGTAAGTAATGGCTAAAAAAAGCTGAGACAAAGTCGAGATCGTGACCTCGAATTCGAGAATAGCCACGCAGCCTGCGAGAGCGGGCTAGCCAATATTTCGGGCCGGTTCAGCAACTCAATTCCCTTGACCATCCAAACAATGGTTATTCAAAATATCCAAACAACGACATTCCGGTTGCGCAATGCTAATATCAATTTCTAGGCCTTAATATCAACACTAAACGGTGCGGCAGATAATCAACAAACGGGCAAAACCTATTCAACATGTAACGCGGCAACGATAAATAATCGGAGCAACTAATTAACAGGTACCTCTGCAGGCCTCCGCGTAAATTTTGGTGGATTGGACAACACGCAACTACGCAAGCGCCCCAAGTAGTGCACTCAGCCGGTCACGCACTGGACGCACCCAAGGGAGCACATTTTTTTTTGTTTTTTGCATGTATTTTTATGTTTTTTGGGGTTTACGAATTTTGCTTGGTTTTTATGAAAAAACACAGGTTTTTGTTTTCCCCGCATGAAGCACATCATGTGAGTGCACACAAATAGTTCTTTTCTGAAATGTGAACAACACAGTTGTGCACAGCGTGCAACACGAACGGTGCCTATTTAAAAGTGATAATCGTAGTTATGTTCCGCGTGAAAGAACTATGCTTCTCAAAAAGTAGAAATCACAGTTGCACTCCCGTGTAAAGCACGAACTATGCTCCTGAAAAGTGAAAAATACATCTATGCACTTTGTGAAGTACAATTGTATTGTACTTTATGAAAAGTAAAAAGTGGAGCAAAATGTGCTTCCATGTGAAGCACAATTGTGCTTTCGGTTTCCCCTTTTTTGGTTTTTGGTTTTCTATTTCTTTTTTCGGCTTTCTATTTATTCGAAGAAAAAATGCGTACAAACCTATTTACATGGGAGCTAGTTTTGATGATCTCGACACGCAAACACGACGATGAAAATAGTTCATGATTGGGATGCATCATTGAAAAGAATAAAACATTTTGAGAAAACGAATCTACGAAAAAAGCACAAAACTCTTCTGTTGCAACAAGTGTCACAATGTGGTGCGTCACTTGTCATCCTTAGAGGAAGTGAGGGTGACCTTTGCGAAGGGTACTGTCGGTATCAAAACCGGCGGATCTTGGGTAGGGGGTCCCGAACTGTGCGTCTAGGCGGATGGTAACAGGAGACAAGGGACACGATGTTTTTACCCAGGTTCGGGCCCTCTCGATGGAGGTAAAACCCTACTCCTGCTTGATTAATATTGATGATATGGGTAGTACAAGAGTAGATCTATCACGAGATCAGAGAGGCTAAACCCTAGAAGCTAGCTTATGGTATGATTGTTGTTCGTCCTACGGACTAAAACCCTCCGGCTTATATAGACACCGAAGAGGGTTAGGGTTACACAGAGTCGGTTACAATGGTAGGAGATCTATATATCCGTATCGCCAAGCTTGCTTCCACGCCAAGGAAAGTCCCATCCGGACACGGGACGAAGTCTTCAATCTTGTATCTTCATAGTCCAGGAGTCCGGCCAAAGGTGATAGTTCGGCTATCCGGACACCCCCTAATCCGGGACTCCCTCAGTAGCCCCCGAATCAGGCTTCAATGATGACGAGTCCGGCGCGTTGATTGTCTTCGGCATTGCAAGGCAGGTTCTTCTCCAAATCCTGTGTACCTGTTGAATAGTGTCCGGCCTCTCGTAAATATCGCGCTCCTCGGCTTCCACGCCCAATAATGGCCATCTTCCACGTGTTGAATGAATGTGAAAAGCCAGGGTATTTTTACATTTACCCCCCTAGCTGCGCAAATGAGCCGCCTATAAAAGAGACGAGGATCTAGATCCGAATCACACCATCCTCCCTCCGCGAGCATTCATCGGAGCGCCTCTGACAAAAATCCATTCCATCATGGACAGTCGACGCGGCTCCTCCTCTCGCGCTCCCAGCCCTCAGCCTGGAGATTGGGAGAGATGCTCAGTCCCGCATAGCGAGCTAGTGACGCGCCAAACCAAGGGATTTCTTCCCCCAGCCTTCACGGTTCCGGTTCGAGCCGGACTCGCCACCTATAAGGGCGGAAAGCAAGCGGAGAGTGTCCCCGATCCCTCCAAAGGAGAGCGGGTATGCTTCGTCTCTTATCTGATAAGAGGGCTCGGATTTCCAATCAATCCGTTTCTCCGGGGGCTCCTGGAGTTCTACGGCCTCCAGTTGCACAACCTTACGCCTACCTCCATTTTGCATATTGCGGGCTTCGTGGCCCTTTGCGAGCTGTTTTTGGGCATCGAGACTCATTTCGCGCTGTGAAAGAGATTATTTTGCCTTGTACCCCGTTCTCATGAGGGGCAATATATCAAGTGGGCGGAGCCAAACTATGGCGCATCGCCGGGACCGGATATCTATCCGGAACCCCGAAGAAGGCGTCCGAAGACTGGCCTTCGGAATGGTTTTATATGGAAGACGTCCCGCTGCCGGATCCTGTTCGGATCGGCCTCCCGGAGTTCAGTAATGCTCCCTTGAAGAAACACCTAAGTTGGCGTCCGCGGAGCCCCTAGAGGGAAAATGACAGGGATGTCCTTTACCTGATGAGCCGAATAAGATTGTTAGCTCATTCCGGACTGACCATGATCGGGGTCATGGCCACATGCATTATGCGGGGGGTGCAGCCGCTCCAGTATAGGGGCCACCCCATGTGGGATTTCAACGGGGAGGATGATGCCACCCGTCATGGCCGTAAGGGGCCGGGATCGGTCGCCGATCTAGTAAAGATCTTGTTCGCGTTGTACAAGGGGGAAGAGGAGGATTTTCTCTGCGTCAGTCCATTGAACGGATTTTCTATGAACAATCCTCGAAGCTGGGTAAGCGGACATTTCTTTTTTCCCATCCGATCCATATTCCCATGGTTAAGTATCTCATTTTGTGATTTCGACGCAGGAACTGCGCCGGGCCGTAAAAGATATAAATAGCCCGCCTCCACAACCCGAGGATCCGGAACGGTTCCTCGATCCGGCTTCCCAAGAGGATCCGGACATAAAGGTGGAGCTGATCGATGGGGTATTTCACCAACTTAGCATCGACAATGCCTTGGTCGCCATTACGGCGGATTACCCCGGAATACTTCCAGCCTCATAAGTAACTCCGACCGAAGTCCCAATACTCTGATAATGACCTGTCCGTGCTTATTTCTGATCACCGTGTACCAATGGCGTTTCACGGGCGGTGCCTTTGAGGCGGAAGGCCAAGCCCGCGGCGGCTGGCCAACAAGGGGCAGCACGGCCCAGCAGGCTAAAAAGAAGTGCGGTCCGGATCTAAACGTCGCCGCAATGGTATGGCGTGCCACCGTGTTCCCAGGTTTGATTCCTGGAAGGCATACTAACGCTTGTGCTCCTTTCAGGAAAAAGAACGCTCGCCGGACTGTGTCCGGAGAGGTTGCCAATCGAGCCTCCGCCAGCCAGGCTTCAAAGCCAGGTCCGGAAGCGGAGGCGAACACGAGGCGTGCGTCGGATGCTCCTCCGACAGAGGATGCCGACAGATTGTCCGCCACCAACTCCGAGGTGGAGAGTGGCATGAATCACAGGCGCTGCCGGACAGTTCTTCGAGACGCATGTTTCTCCCAAGAGGCATTGAATGCCTTCAGTTCAGGAGATGCGCACCTCCGTGCCGCTCAAGATGGTCTGGCCAGAGCCATGGAGCAGTATGTAAAAGAAATACGGGTGAGGAATTTTGACAGTTGTATATGCCAGTAGCCCCCGAGACTTAAAATAGTTAGAATAACTGATTTAAGGATCATTTGTTATGCAGGATCTTACAGAAAAGAATACCCGACTGTCCCAGGAGCTTCAAGAGTGCAAGGCCCAACTTGAGGCCGCACTAGCCGCGACAGGGGAAGCCACAGAGACCCCCTCTGGTAGTATATGCTTCAAAAGATAAGTAGTTTGTGAAGTGCGATGTGTGTATAAGTCTGACAATAATATTGCAGATGGCACCGGGATAGATCCGGATAAGCAACAGCTCCTGCGCCGGTTAAAGGCCGGCGAGAATGTGCTTACAAGGGTGAGGCAAGAGAAAAATAATCTCCAAGATGCCAACACCTAGCTGGGTGAGGAACTAAAGGATGTTCGTGCCCAGCTGTCTGACTCCGTTAAGGAGAATCGACGGCTTCGTCGCGGCATTTTTAGTAAGAGCTTGAACAAACTTTGAAAAAGAGTTCGGCGAGGAAGTCGATTAACAGAGATATGTCTGTAGGTATGCTCACAGGTCGTCCTGCAGAGGAAATGCCCGGTTCTACGGGTGACCTTCTTCCCGAGCTGCTACAACTGCACGAACGAGTTCGGCAGGTGATGAAAGGCGTCGCCCAGGCCTTATGGCCATCTATCTCCCTGCCCGAAGGCCTCTGAGAGCTTGCAGAGAGGCTTCAGGGAGCACGGCGGCGCTTCCGATTATGGAAGATATCGGCCTGCTGTCAAGGCGCCAGGGAGGCCTGGGCCATGGTGAAGACGCGGTACACGAAGGCTGACCCAAACCACATGGACGAGGTCGGACCTGTGGGGCCCGATGGGAAGGAGATCCCTGTGAGCTTAGTGTACGGCCAGGTAGAATTGGCCGCAAAGTATTCCCAGCAAGACTGTAAACTAGACAGCCTATTAGATGGCATTGAAGAGGAATACAATCAGTCAAGTTGACTATGTAATTTAAGATGACATGTAAAATGCCTTCTAGCCGGATTGTAGATCATTTGTCATAGCGGACCTTTTCGCTTTGACCTTGGGACCCAATAGTCCGGAGTGTGTCCGAATACCCTCGCGGTTATATAAAAACCAGGGCATGCGTGGAGACCAGGCGTAGGGGTCATTAGTGCTTTATCAGACAAGTGCCCAACTAGTTATGTTATATTACATGGTTAGTAAGAAACATCTTCCAGGGAGAATAGTTCCGTTAGGGGTTCCTTTCCCTGGGAGGCATTGCCCTAAAGTGCATGTCCGGAATGCGAAAAAAGCAGAAAAGCATCTGGGGGCAGATAAATAAATAGGCAAGAAATCGTCTTTTAGTTCACCGACCGAATATTCCCTTAAGAATGCTAGCTTTCGGCTTCACCCAGTTTGAGGTACACATCCGGCTGACCCGGTAGTAACAATCGCAGAGGTGCTCCCTTTACCACCTGGCCGAACAATCGGGAACGTAGGGGTAAGCACAGGAGCCAGGCAACCCAGCTTGGTCAAAAATTAAGTCATATCGATGCATATAATGGTGAATAAAAGGTACATGCGGAAGTGTGACACATGTGTTGGGCATAAAGCCCGTATAAATAAGCTTCTGTTAAAGAAGCCCCCAGGTATAATGAGCGCGGGTAGCGCGTCAAGTGTGTGCGAACAATGCGCAAACGAGCCTCCAAAGGCTTCAAGAAAAAGGAGGGAGAAGGAGAGAAACAAAAGACAGCTAAAGTATAAAATGTAGACGGAGGAAGGAGACGAACTCAGAATCCGGCGCTAGGCGTAGAATCTTCGGAGACGGGCTGCGTTCCATGGGTTCGGCTCGAGTCGGTTATCCGATGCGTCTCGCAGACGGTACGCTCCGCCGGTCAGGACTTGGTCGATGGTGAAGGGACCTTCCCATTTGGGCTTGAGTTTGTCCTTTTTCTTGTCCGGCAGGCGTAGAACTAATTCGCCAACATTGTAAGATTTGGCCCGTACTTCTCTGCTTTGATATCTTCGAGCCTGTTGTTGATAGAATGCGGACCGAGCTTTTGCCACGTCGCGCTCCTCCTCCAAAGCGTCCAAACTGTCCTGCCGATCGAGCCCGGCTTCTCTTTCTTCGTACATGCGCACGCGAGGTGAGTCATGAATTATGTCGCAGGGCAAAACTGCCTCTGTGCCGTATACCATAAAAAATGGTGTGAATCCGGTAGTGCGATTCGGCGTGGTCCGCAGCCCCCCAGAGTACGGAGTCGAGCTCCTCTACCCAGTGCGTGTTAGATTCCTTGAGGGACCGCACTAGTCTGGGTTTAATGCCGCTCACGATTAGACCATTTGCTCGCTCGACTTGACCGTTAGTTTGAGGGTGATAAACTGAAGCGTAGTCGAGCTTGATGCCCATGTTTTTGCACCAGAATTTGACCTCGTCGGCTGTGAAGTTCGTGCCGTTATCAGTGATGATGCTATGGGGGACGCCCTAACGGTGTACTACCCCTAATATGAAGTCTATCACCGGTCCGGATTCGGCCATCTTAACAGGCTTGGCCTCTATCCATTTGGTGAATTTATCCACCATGACCAATAGGTATTTTTGCTTGTGGGTTCCTCCTTTAAGGGGTCCAACCATGTCAAGCCCCCAGACCGCGAACGACCAGGTGATGGGTATAGTTTTGAGGGCGGTGGGTGGCATGTGGCTTTGATTAGCAAAGAGCTGGCAACCGACGCATCGTTGGACTAAGTCCTGAGCATCTGCCCGGGCCGTCGGCCAATAAAATCCTGTACGGAAGGCCTTGCCTACAAGGGCCTGGGCTGCGGCGTGGTGCCCACCGAGTCCGGCATGAATTTCAGACAGAAGATTTCGCCTTTCTTCTTCGGAGATACACCTTTGAAGGACTCCGGTTGTGCTTTTCTTATAAAGCTCTCCCTCATGGACCTTATAGGCTTTAGATCGCCGTACTATGCAGCGGGCCTCGTTTTGGTCCTCGGGAAGTTCCTGCCTACTTAGGTAGGCTAGGAATGGTTCCGTCCACGGGGAAATGACTGCCATTATTACGTGGGCTGAAGATGTTACTTCGTTGGCAAAACCACCGATTGTGTCAGAATGTTCGATGTCGGGCAGTGCGGTTGGGTCCGGGTTGTTATTTCCGGATTCCCCCTCCCATAGTACGGATGGCTTAAACAGCCTCTCTAGAAAGATGTTGGGAGGGACGGCATCGCGCTTTGCGCCAATGCGTGCCAATACGTCTGCTGCCTGGTTATTATCCCGGGCTATATGGTGAAATTCGAGCCCTTCGAACCGAGCTGACATTTTTAGGACGGCGTTGCGATAAGCTGCCATTTTTGGATCCTTGGCATCGAAGTCTCCATTTATTTGGGATATCGAGAGGTTCGAATCCCCGCACACCTCTAGGCATTGAATGCCCATGGAGTCTGCCATCCGGAGACCATGTAGAAGGGCCTCGTATTCGGCTGCATTGTTGGAGTCCGTATACATTATCTGGAGTACGTATTGAACTGTATCTCTGGTTGGGGATGTCAGAACGACGCCAGCCCCTAGGCCAGCCAACATCTTCGAGCCGTCGAAGTGCATAATCCAGTTGGAATACGTGCCATACTCTTTAGGGAGTTCGGCTTCAGTCCATTCGGCGACGAAGTCGGCCAGAACCTGCGACTTAATATCTCACCGTGGCTTATAGGTTATGTCGAACGGGAAGAGCTCAATGGCCCATTTGGCAATCCGGCCCGTCGCGTCGCGGTTGTTTATAATGTCATTAAGAGGTACTTCGGAGGCTACTATTATCGAACACCCTTGGAAGTAGTGTCGCCGCTTCCGGGATGCCATGGACACCGCGTACGCTATGTTTTGATAATGCGGATATCGTGACTTGCATGGAGTTAGGATAGTGGACACGTAGTAAACTGTTTTTTGAAGGGGGATCTTGTGTCCGTCCGTTTCTCGTTCGACAACGAGTACCGCGCTTACAACTTGATGGGTTGCCGCGATATATAATAGCATTGGTTCACCCATGTTGGGCGCGGCCAGGACCGGATTTGTTGCCAATATGGCTTTTATTTCTTCGAGTCCGGCCGTGGCGGCATCCGTCCACTCGAAGTGTTCGGTGCGCCGGAGGAGGCGATAAAGGGGTAATGCCTTTTCTCCCAAACGGGAGATAAAGCGGCTTAGAGCCGCCACGCATCCAATCAATTTTTGTATTTGTTTGAGGTCTTTTGGGATATCCAATTGTGACAGAGCTCGGATCTTAGCTGGGTTTGCTTCAATTCCTCTACCGGATATAATGAAGCCCAAGAGCTTTCCGGGTGGTACGCCGAAAATGCATTTTTCCGGGTTGAGCTTAATGTCATATGTTCGGAGATTATCGAATGTGAGCCTCAAGTCGTCTACTAGAGTTTGGACATGCTTGGATTTGACGACCACATTGTCTACGTATGCCTCCACTGTTTTGCCGATCTGGTTTGCCAGACATGTATGAATCATGCGCTGATAGCCGGTGTTTTTGAGCCCGAAGGGCACTGTGTTGAAGCAGAATGGGCCGTATGGAGTGATGAATGTCGTTGCGGCTTGGTCTGGCTCTGCCATCTTAATTTGGTGGTAGCCGGAGTATGCGTCGAGGAAGCACAATGAATCGTGCCCTACGGTGGCGTCGATAATTTGATCGATGCGGGGGAGGGGGAAGGGATCCTTTGGGCAAGCCTTGTTAAGGTCATTGAAATCGACACATAGGCGCCAGGATTTGTCCTTCTTTGGTATCATCACCAGGTTTGCTAGCCAGTCCGGATGTTTTATATCTCTGACGAATCCGGCCTCTAATAGCTTGGCTAGCTCCTCTCCCATGGCCTGTCTCTTGGGTTCGGAAAAACGCCGAAGAGCCTATTTGACTGGCTTGAATCCTTTTAGGATATTTAGGCTGTGCTCGGCTAGCCGGCGTAGGATTCCTGGCATGTCTGAAGGGTGCCAGGCAAAAAAATCCCAATTTTCGCGTAGGAATTCTCGTAGTGCGGCGTCTACATCGGGGTTTAATTGTGCCCTGATGGAGGCTGTTTTTGTAGGGCCCGTTGGATGGACTTGGAATTTGACTATTTCGTCCGCCGGTTTAAATGAGGTGGACTTGGATCTCTTATTGAGTATCACATCATCCCTGTTCACCATGGAGCGCAGCGCAGTGAGTTCCTCAGCCGCTAGGGCTTCGGATAGTGCCTCAAGGGCCAGTGTGGCTGTCTTGTTTTCGGCGCGGAGTGCTATGTCCAGGTCACTGGTAAGAGTGATGATTCCGTTGGGCCCGGGCATTTTGAGCTTCATGTACCCGTAATGGGGTATAGTTTGAAAAATTGTAAATGCCTCTCGCCCTAATAAAGCGTGGTATCCGCTGCTGAACGGGGCCACTTGGAACATGACCTCCTCGAACCTGTAATTATCCGGCGTGCCGAATACCACATCCAGTGTGATTTTTCGTGTACAACATGCTTCCCGACTAGGGATTATTCCTCTAAAGGTTGTGCTGCTTCGCTCAATGCGGCTCCAGTCTATTTCCATTTTTCGGAGGGTTTCCTCGTAAATGAGGTTCAATCCGCTGTCGCCGTCCACGAGTAACTTGGTAAGGCGAAAGCCGTCCACTATTGGACTGAGGACCAATGCGGCTGGTGCTCGGGATGTTCGGAATTTAGGTTCGTCACTGGCATTAAAGGTGCCGTGTCACTCCATGGGTTTATTGTTGCTACCTGGTAGACTTCGGCAAGGCTGCGGAGTGTTCGTTTCCGCATATTATTTGATGCGAAAGTCTTGAAGACTGTTAATACCGTACTGGTATTGTTGGGCTGGTGCTCTGGCGCTAGAAGCTCTTCGCCACTTTTGGCCACCTGCGGTAGTATCCAACATGCTCTAAGGCTATGAGTTGGAGTGGCGCCCTCTGTACTATGAATTTTGCAAGGTCCATTGAGCCATCCCTCCAGTACGATTCCATGCCCTTTAGAGGGTTTTTGCTTTTTGGTATTTAACCCAGGTGCCTGGTGATGATGCACCCTTTTATTTCGGACTAGGGTTGTATTCAGGGCCGGATTATCCCAAAATTTGATTTCGGTTTTCCAGGCGCTCTCCATCATACAGTACTTTCGTGCTATGGCCGCCAAGTCAGCAAAACGTGTAATTTCACGACGACTTATGGTGTTTAGGATTCCCTTGTCCGTGCAATTATTGCAGAAGAATAAAATTGCGTCCTCCTCGCGGCAATCCTTTATCCTGTCCATAACCAGGAGGAATCTGGCCCAGTAATGGTGTACTGTTTCAGCGGGCTCTTACCGGATTTGGAATAGATCGCTTATGTTTGGGTGGGCGGGTGGAATTAAATTCGGAACCCCGTCCAATCTAAGACTCAGGGGCCAAGAAGTTTCCGAACTTGGAAGCTTGGGTTTTTGGATGTTGTCCAATGAATCTAGCCCGCTGCCTGACTTTAGGTTCAGGGCTTGAGTGACGTCCGTCCCTCCGCGAGAATCCGGCATGGAGGAGTCGGGAATCCGGACATAGCTAGCCCTTAAGATAGAAGAAGGGTCGCCGTATCATTCCTCTACCACAGCAACGTGGTGGGTAACCTGGGAGAGTTGATCTCTCTCGGATCGGTTTTAGTCCCAATCTGATCGTAGTCTGTAGCGACTCCCAGGGCGACGATGCGATCCAAGAGCTCGTTTAAGGAGGGGAGCTTCATCGGATCTAGCTGCTCGGCGAGTTCCGAGTTAACATGAAGATTGCTTTCGATGACCCGAGAAGTCATCGTCGGCCCGACGGCCGAACAGGCGGTCAAAAGAAAACCGCCTAGCCAGAGAGTTTGGCCGGTGGCCAAAGCTCCTTTAGCAACGGTGTCGTCTTTAAAGACGGGATGAGGCATCCTTCCTGATAGCGACGGCACAGAGGAACTCTCAATAAAAGCACCAATGTCGGTGCCAAAACCGGCGGATCTCGGGTAGGGAGTCCCAAACTGTGCGTCTAGGCGGATGGTAACAGGAGACAAGGGACACGATGTTTTTACCCAGGTTCGGGCCCTCTCGATGGAGGTAAAACCCTACTCCTGCTTGATTAATATTGATGATATGGGTAGTACAAGAGTAGATCTACCACGAGATCAGAGAGGCTAAACCCTAAAAGCTAGCCTATGGTATGATTGTTATTCGTCCTACGGACTAAAACCCTCCGGTTTATATAGACACCGAAGAGGGTTAGGGTTACACAGAGTCGGTTACAATGGTAGGAGATCTACATATCCGTATCGCCAACCTTGCCTTTCATGCCAAGGAAAGTCCCATCCAGACATGGGACGAAGTCTTCAATCTTGTATCTTCATAGTCCAGGAGTCCGGTCAAAAGTGATAGTTCGGCTATCCGGACACTCCCTAATCCGGGACTCCCTCAGGTACCTCTTACCTAGTGATTTCGAATAATCAACAAACACACACCCTCCTGCTCACACACACTATTTGTACAGGCCTAGCGTGTCTCTTTTGTTTTTTCCCACCCATTGGGGAAATTTCGAGAACCATTCCTTAGCCGGTTTTTCCATTTTCTTGTGTGTTCCTGTGTTATTTTCACTGGTTTTGTTTTCCCCTTTATCCTCTTTTAGATTTATTTTTATTTCTTTTGCCCTTTTTTGTATTTAAAATCTGGGAACATATTTTGGTATATTGGAACAAAATTTTAAATTCGTGAACATATTTTGAAATCTAGGAATAGTTTAAAATACATGATTTTTCCAAAATTCAAAACCTTTTTAAAATATGAGAACATTATTAAAATTCATGAACATTTTTTAATCTGGAAACATTTTAAAATTTTATGAACCTGTTTCTAAATTTGGGGAAAAATAAATTCATGAAAAAATTATAAAATAAAAAACATGTTGTGAATTTGTGAATATTTTTAAAATTTTGGGCCTTTTTGAAATATGAGAATAATTTAAAAATCCATGAGCTCTTGTGAAGTCTGATAACATTTTTAAAATTCATGAAGATTTTTTTAAAATCTAAGACCATTTTAAAATTCATGAATATTTTTTAAATTCAATTGTTTTAGTTTGTGTACCTTTTTTGGAACTTTTTTCAATAGAAGATCAATTTTCAAATCCATGATTTTTTTGAAATATGGGAACATTTTCCAGCTCCATGAATATTGTTTGAAATTTGAAACAATTTTGAGAATCGAGATTTGAGTGAGCAATACATGTCCTCTGAAATAAATATTTTTTATTAAATCAGTAGCCCAGGTAATACCCACATATGTGATGAGCATTTCCTGATTGTTAGCGTCAGTGTGTGAGGACTTGACACAACTAATGCGACAATACTGGTGGAGCATTGAAGAAACATAAGATAAACATGGCTTGGTGAAGCTGGGATAAGATGCATGTCCCTCCCAAAGTCGAAGGGTGGTCTGAGGTTTTGCGTTATGCGTGCTTTTAACCAAGCCTTGTCGGCCAAAGAGGCTTGCCGTTTGATCAAAACCTTGAACCGTTTATGGGCTCATCTCCTCCGAGCAAAATACTACCCAAATGGTAACATTTTTGACACGGCTTTCTCCAGCAATTCTTCGCCGGTGTGGAAGGGCATTGTGCATGGCTTGGAGCTGGTAAAGCACGGAATCATTTAGAGAGTGGGGGTTGGATCATTAATGGACATGGCGCGACCCTTGGATTCCATGCGGGCATGACTTCCACCCTGTCACACCCAAAAAGTAATTGTCATTTTTACTGGGCCTCTGACTTCTTAATGCTCTGGGAGCTTGGAAGTTGTAGTGTCTGGAAGAGCATTTCTGAAACCGGCAGGATTTTCTTGCTTGGTTCCCCGAGATGCATGGTAGGTTTACTGTTAAGAGTGCATACAAGTTAGCCACAACAGCGCATGATGATTTTTTTCTCGTGGAGCAGCCACCCAAAAAGAGATCGCTGCCTGTGGAGTTGTATCTAGAAGGTAAAAGTTCCATTAAAGATGCATGTCACAGCATGGAAGAGAATAGCAGCCTCACAGTTGGTACAAATCAATGCAACGTGCTTCATCGCTGGTCCAAACATGGCACTTCTCCACTTTGTGGGAAACAAGAGAAGAAAGTTTTCATGCTCTAGTTTCATGCAGCCACGCAAAGTGAGTACCATATGGGATTCCGTGCGTATGGTTTGGCCACTTCCTACGAAAGAGTTGCTAATTGATAATAATGGGAAGGATTGGTTATTGCATGTGCTTGTCGGTTGCACTGAACAAGTTTGAGATAGGATCATAATGCTTGGCGTATTTGGCAATTTCGGACTGACATTAACTTGTTCATTGCAAAGAAGTACCACGAATCGAGACGACAGTGGATTGCTTAGATAACTACTTCAAGTCTTTGCATCTTGCACAAAATTTAGCCCGGGGGAAATGTTAATGGGAAAGATGCCGCTGGAGGTGGTAACCGCTCCTTGTCTATTCCCTGGGAAGTCGTTGAATCCGCCCATGCCCTGGCCTCCACCGCCAGTGGGCTAGACAGCCCTTTCGGTGGACGCATTATATTCTATCCAGGATGGTGCAGCTGCTGTGGGCGTGGTGCTTCGCCAAGAAGACAGTGTTGTTATCTTTGCAGTGTGCCGCTTCACCTTCAACTTCAACGAAGCGTTGGAGGCTGAAATACATGCATTAATGCAAGGTATGAGGTTGGCCATACAACCCATGGACATGCCCGTTCTTGTCCAGTTTGATTCCTCCGATGCATTGATAATCTTCCTCGCTCTACTTACATGCACCTTGCTGCTGAGAATAAGGCACTCATGGGAGATAGAGTTTGTTCCCAAAAACTTGGATGAGAAAAAAATATGATAGCAGATCAACTGGCTGGTTGCATTCGAACAGACTGTTGTATGGATGCATAGAACACCCTCATTCCGTCTCTTGATTATAACCCTATTATAATGGAATGAAATGGGCGCAGTTCAACTGAGCTCGAGCACATGTGAACAGTGAAATAGAAAATTCAAAAATTTATGAAGTTTTATTGTACCAAACATTAACAAATGTTTTGATTGCTTGCAAAGTTTCATCATTGGATGACATTTGTGGTTTCTTTTCCACGTCATTCTACGATGAAACTTTGCAAGCAATCAAAACATTTGTCAATGTTTGCTTAAAAAATTCAGAATAATTTTTCATTTTTTTCGATCTTACTGTTCACTCCAGCTCATGTGAGTTCAAGCTTAGAAAAGTACTTTCAGAATAAAACTCCAATTTGCCCCCAAAAGAGATACATTGAGTTATTAGGGACTGGCTGTTTTTTTTCCTGAGAATTTGGGGGCTGGCTTTTTAGGGAAAATTTAGGGGGTGGCTGGTGCAATGAACTGGCTGCTGCGATGTGATGCATGTGTTTATTGGGCCGGACTAAGGCGAAGCAAGCTTCTGGCACGCCGCAGGCAATCGATATACGTCCTCTCGTTGCTACTGAAAGGCCTAACTAAATTCACATTGTATAAATTACTGAAAGGCCCAACTACTCCACAAGAAGAAAGCTACTGAAGTAGCATGATAAGAACAATTTGAAGTTCTAAACCCTAGGCCTAGGAAGGGCAGCGTGCAGGAATAGGACGAAAGTCACTGTAGCCCAGAGGGACACATGGGACGAAACGACAATTGGTCAGGCGGCTCTGGCCTTGGCGCAGAGCGCCGGTTTGGTTTGGCAGCGGAGCGCTCACCGCCAGCAACTCGCGCTCTCCCTGCCCGGTGCAATGATTTGAGTGAAGCCAAAGGCCATGTGTGAACTGATGATAGGATAGATATAGCTAGGGAGAGTTGAGAGATAGTGGGCCATTGTGCTGAGTGCATGGAGTTAAAACCTAATCTGAGAGATAGGCCAGGTGAGATGACCTGATATTTCCTATGTTGCGGCAAGGTAGTAAGGTGAGTTATGTGGCCAAGTTTCACCTCAAATGGATAAGGATTACAGGCACTTGCTTTGCAAATGTACCCATTGGGTATAAATTAGGTTTTGGACCATGTGCTCGACTTTTGCACTGGGGGGCCAGGGGGTTCGTGTATCTAAGGTTTGGAAATGTATTATAATTTATGAGAATTACCGAGGGATTTTTGAAAGAATAGAAATGTGAGGTAGTTCACAAATTCACATTAAAAGGATATTCCTTTAAAAGGCCAAGGAATACTTACTTGGGAAGATAATTGTGAGAGGTTGAATCCACTTGGGAGAGAAAGAGAGGAAAATATTTGGGATTAAGGAAGATTTCTCCAGATGAATGGCCAAAGATTTGGCTCTCACAACATCAATATTGCAAATTATTGGTCCCTCGAGTGTCAAAGCCGTCTAGATGAATGGTCATTGTTGTGTGCAGTGGAAACTAGGAGCAGGTTGGAGAGCTTTGCCTCTTGTCTTGTAAACAACATCCGGATCGCCGGACGCCACTAAGGTTGATGATGGAGATCTAGCCAGGATGAACAGGAAGGTTCCGCCAGTGCAGTCTCTAGAGATTTCCTAGTGCATATCAAAGCTGTTGGGCGGGCTCTTGGAGCTGGATCTGTGAGCACGTTGAATGTAGGTTGTGTTTATGTGGACAAAACTATTCCTTAGTTGAATCCTTTGGAATGTTCTTTTTTCTCTTTGCTTATTGCTCAACTAGCAGCTTCATCTTTGGCTAGATATTTGAACCATTGTAAGTTGTGGTTTCATTAAAATGAAATGGAACCAGGGAGGGATCCTGATCTTCGAAAAAAATCTAGATTTGCTCAATGCTAGACCGGTCAACAAAGCCTAGACAATCTTGCTAAAACGTGTTTTTGTGGCAACCTAGTGACAGTTTCGCTCACATGCTACACCGGTCACCAAAAATTTGGAAACAAAAAAAAATCAACAAAATGGATGTCATTTCGTTTTCCAAAACCCAACTAATTTGAAATAAGTTGGGAAATCAAGACGATTTGGAAACAAATGTAAAAAAAAATCCATGGATTTATTTGAAACATCTTTTAAAAATGCAGATTTACAAAAATAAGGGAATTGGAGAGGTTTAATCGGGAATTTTAAAAATCATGAATATTCCAAAACAAATATTGCAAACTTTGAAATCTAAAAAGATAACAAAAGCATTGAGTATCATTTTCAATTTCAATTGTTTTCTATTGTAAAAAATACGGCAAGTACTATCCCATGCAAGTGTAGACAAAAAATCATGTACAGTTAGCCATTGGAGAAACACGACAGAATGCTACATGATTTGTCAAAAATACGGCAAGTACTTGTCCTCCTTATTAGGATTCAACTAGATGGATATGAGGAGGTGCCAATTAATGCCAGAGATATTGGCCAATGGAATGTGCAGATAGACCACCAGAGATGTCCCTGACCCAATTATTGCCTACCAGTGGCGATGGAGAGGTCAGAATCATGGGCCAAGGAAGGCCAAGGAAGGCCAAGGCCGGTGAAAACTGAGTGAATGAGAGACCTCCAGGAAGCTAGCCATCACTTCAAAATTTGGCTTGGACTCCATTACCGAGTTGGATGAATGCAGCAGCGCAAAAGGTGGTCTTCATCGTCTGGTGCCAGGAGCAAGGCACCAGTAGCTAGGCTCTCTTGCCCATCTGTGACAAGGTCACATGCTGCAGAACACGGTGCTGAAATAGCACGGGTTAAGGATGCGACCACACTGCATATATACCTATGACCAAGGAAGGAGACACTGCCCGCAGTTCACCTCCGGTTCACCCCTTCTAAATGAAACTTTGATACCACTGTTGCTAATTTCCAGAGCCCACACCGGGAGAAGCAAAAGTGAGAGAAGATGCAATGGAAGCACCATCAGAACCAAGTAAGCGAGAACAAGTCATTCACTGGTGCGGAGCAAATGGGGCTTCCAAGCCTTAAATTTCTTCGAGAATCTATTAATGAGTGGGAAAATAATGCCCAAGGCCGCAGGCAGACAATAGTGAGCTGAAGGCAAGGTATGTTATAGGGAAATTGTTATTCATTAGGGATCAATCCTAATTAGAAGACAACTCAAAGGGCAACATGCCCTTGCTCTGTTGCAACCTAACTTGCCTCAAGCTGGGCCTCGCGCCTTCTAGAGGGAATACCTCACATAACATGGACACACTTTCGTGTTGTGCTTTGCTGCTAATGTGTTGTTTCGCATTCTGCTACATAATTAAATCTCAAGTCTTTTTGAAATTTTCAATAAAGGGATAGCAGATTACCAATAATGTGCAGATGATGCAATATAGATAGTTACATACCTTGAAGATGTGATTCTTCCATCCGCCATATCTTGATCCCATAACACATTTTTCTAAAGTAGATAGATTGCTCTGACAAGGTCCATAGCAAATGAGAAAGCATTGTCCCACTAGAATGGATTGCCTAACAACAGGAACGCTTTAACCGCAAAGGATGTCATTTTGGAGAGACTGTTTACAAGGAAGTTCTCTTTATTATTGTTTCTATATGCCATCAGATATTGAACTCCTAGCCGAATCTGTGTTGTTCTATCTAGTTCTACACGGACAAGTCTAAAAGGAATGTTTCTCAGTTTTATTGATCCTCTTTTTTTCAAAAATGTTCAGTGATCATAGTAATTTTTATTTCACAGCTTGTACTACAGCTTTAGATGATGCTTAAACTGTGTTTTCAGCTTGTAGTACAGCTTTAGATGATGCTTAAACTGTGTTTTCAGTATGTTGTTTTCTGTGTCTTTCTTCAGCTATTCCTTTCTGTATAGCATTGTTTACTTTTGGTTTAGTTGGTTGTCAATGCATATCAGTTAAGCTGCCATTGCCCAGCCGGTGATGAGCAAGCTCTTGTATGCTACATTCAGTTAGTAAGATGGTTAATATCTAGCCGACAAGTACAACTAAAATTAAGCACTCTAAAGTGTGGATGTAGCAAGTTTCTTGAGATAACAGGCACTGCTGCTAAATTATTCCCCTGTAGCACTTTGTCTCATTTTTATTAGGTGGCCTTTACAATTCCTTAGCAAGGATATAAGGGGAGTTAGTTACATTGTAAACATTGGATTTTTAAATGTTCTACACCATGCTATGTCACTATGACAAACTCTGCCCACCAAACTGAAATTTTAAACAAAGAGGAGGGTGGATAAAGGGGTTTTGGGGATTCAAGGGGTTTTGAGGGGATTGGGTGGAAGGAAGGGATTCACCCAATCCACTTCTACCAAACAAAGCCGCACGGTTTGCCGACGCTCGAGGGAAAAGGCGAATGAGAGCCAGAGAGGAGACGGAGCGCATAGGATTGGTCTGATGATGGGAAACAATCAGACGTATGAGGGGAAGTGTTTCCCAACATCAAAACATGCATGAACATTATTGCATGCATGCATGCGCATTCATACAAGATGACATATATGTATCAATGGCCAATATGCATGTAAATTAGAGGGTGCTTGGATACGTTTTAGTCTCATGACTAAAAGTAGTGGGACTAAAACTTGCTAGCCTCACCCATGCTTGGATCCAAATACTAAATAGACTAAAATCAAGTTAATGAGCATTTATTATCCTTCAAACCCTCAAATTCAGAACTCGCATGTGTTAAAGGAGAGGAGTTAAATGAGGAGAGAGAGGACTAATCCATATTTTAGTAGGTGTATCCTTGACTAAAAAATTTTAGCCTCAAGACTAGTTTTAGCCCCTCTTTAGTCAGGGGTGCTTGGAACTTTAGCCTCTTAAAGAGACTATTTTTAGTCAGACTAAAATAAGTCCCTTGGATCCAAGCACCCTCTTACAGGGCTGTCTCATTTTATTCCTTTTTGTGAAAAGGCAAAAGTATATATTAAGTAACGCAAATCCTTACAAAAACACACTTAAAAATGGAAAAATACATCCAAAATTTTGGGGGTGCGGAAGTCTTCTTCCTCCTGTTCCAATGGCGGTGCCAAGACCAAAGCTTGTTGCTGCCTCTGGTCATTGTCTCAGCGGAGCAAACTTTCTTAAACACAAGAGCTTGTAGAAGTTGCGACCTATAAGTCATCGATGTTGACCAGAAAACGCCGACAGTCGTGATCAGCGTAGTAAATCTCTGTCCCTCATAAAAGAAAATGATGCCGAGGGCCTATAGAATGCCCCACTACCGACCAGTCGGAGTTGGGGAACACAAAACTCACATGCTCTTCAGAGAGGCCGAGACTATACAACCTTCGTCGGTCGGAATTGGAGTCGAAGGACCAAGATGTATGACCATGTTGTTCACTTCGTATGACTGTGCTATCGACTAACAGAGGGAAATATGGCTCCCATGGGTAGATTGGGGCCTGCCCACACACACCCACCAGCGGAGCCGGCGGGGGAGGAGGAGGCCGGCGATCTACCAGAGGAGGAGGATGATGGTGAAGGAGAACCGTAGATCGCCTTTGGGCAGGAGCTTTGTCCCATACATATGGTTGTCTGCTGGTGATTGCTTTTGATACAGGATCTTACGTACAAAATGAAACCATTTTATTCTTAATCCTATAGAGATGCCGAGCTGGGGGGTAAATTATAATAGAAATTGGCACGGAAACTCTTGAACACTATGTCGATTACATTTTGCACGTTCTTAGTTTCAAGGGATACGTACTTGTAGTTCAGGAGCTCCTAATAACTTTAGGACAATTATTTTGAACAAAGCACATCCGTGTTGCAGAAAAAAATGAATGAAAACGTACATTGTGGAAATACTCTATGCACTTGTACCGTTTTGTGGAGAATGTGTGGGCTGGTGGCCTCTAATGGGGCCGCGGTAACTAGTGCCATTTGTCTTGGCCAGCTAAAGTTCTGAACAAACAGTATTGGGCCTCCTGACGACAGGGCAGCCCCTACATCTTGACAATAGGCTCACCAAACTGCACGACCTCAGCTCTTTGGTTGTGTGGTGTTTTCCTGTATCACCGATGAGATGAACCATGGTGCAGCATGCCGTCCTGCTATAAAATAGGGCCACTTGATCACAAGTGCTGCCATTGACCATGAGCAGCAGACAATAATCACATTGGCGGAACCCATCTCCCACCCAAACCACTTCCTCGTCAAGCTTCATATAACATCTCAGTTGTCTTCTAATATCCCAACTCACACATAAGTCTTGAAAAATATCCATATGTCAATTCTCTATTGTACATGCCCAGATATCATCGTAACCTCTGAATTGATGTATAGGTTGCTAGACACAACTTTAATTTATAGGTGTCTGTCTATAATATGTTAGTCATGCTTTCTTTATGCAGATTAGTTGATGACCATTAGAACATGCATGACACATTGCATGCAATGCGTTGCATGAATAGCAGAACATGTGTGACCATCAGATCAAACTTTCTCAAGAGCTTGTAGAAGTTGCATATGACAAGTCATCGACGTTCACCAGGAGACGCCGACAGTAGTGATCTGCGTAGTAAATCTCCATCTCATAAAAGAAAACGACAACGAGGCTCCCTAGTTCCGACCAGCCGGAGTTGAGGAACACAAAACTCAAACGCTCTCCGAAGAGGCCAAGACTACCCTTCATCGATCGGGACCGGAGTCGGATGACCAAGACGTACGACCATGCTGTTCGCTTTGCTGGACAGTGCTATTGAGACAAAGCTAATGCTCTAAGAGAGGGAAACATGGCTCCCACGGGTAGATTGGGGCCTACCCGCACACCCCCACCAGCGGAGCCGGCGGGGGAGGAGGAGGTCGGTGATCTACCAGTGGAGGAGGATGACGATGGAGGAGAGCCCTAAATTGGCATTGGGTAGGGGCTTTGTCCCGTACATGGTTGCACTACTAGGAAAAACCTTATACACAGAACTTTAGCAGTAGCGCGTGTTAAAAAAGCATGTTGTGCTAAGTAGAAGTAGCGCGCTGGTGTAAACGGCGCTACAGATACAGTTCTAGCAGTAGCGCGCCTGGAGATAAAAGTGCTACTACTAAAATTCTCACGGCTTAGCCGATAGGCTACACATAGTAGTAGTGATCTACGTCGAACCGCGCTACCGCTACTTGCTTTGTAGCAGCGCGTTTACGCTGAAAGGTGCTACTGCTAAAGGAAATAAAATTAAATGGAAAGCAAATAGAAAAGTAAATGAAAATGAAAGAAATAGAAAAAGGTGAAAGGAAAAAAATGTAAAGAAAAAAAAATGAAAAAGGGAAAAAAGAGAAAGGAATAGCAGTGAACACGCTGTAGCTAGCTTAGTAGTAGCGCACTTCCTGGAACGCGCTACTGCTACTTCTGACTTAACCGCGCGGTTCGTTCTTCCCCACGTCCACTTCCCCCAAATCCAACTCCAACGTTGTCGCCGCCGCCGTCGCCCGTTGGCCGCCGCGCGCTCTCCGCACACCCTCGACGCCGCCCCGACCCAGGATTCGACGCCGCCCCCGACCCCGACCTCGACGCCGCCCCCGACCCTGACCTCGACGCCGCCCTCCGCCGCGCGTCCGAGCCCCGACCCCGACCTCGACGCCGCCTGCCCCTCCGTCGCCGCAGGCACCCGAGGTGAGCACGCCTGCTCCTCCCCCTCCCCTACCTCTGCCTAGGGTTTTTTAAATTTTAGTTGCATCAAATTAGTTAGGGTTCATCTATGGGTGGAAACGAATCGGATGCGGATGTTATCGGGTACGGATGCGGCTCGGATGTTTTCTTAGATGATGAATAAACACTATTGTAATGCATAATAATTTCTAAGATTAATCATAAAACGAGTAAAATTTGACCACTTATTTCACTTTTAAGTTGGATAATTGGAATATCCGCTACCACTTTCCACCCCTAGGTTCATCAAATTAGATGGTAATTAGGGCAGTAGTTCCTAGGTACTAATTAGTTAGTAAGAAGTAGGTACTAATTAGATACTAGTTTATTTTTATTTACAGTAAGTTTATTTTTAGTAAGAACTAGTTGAATTAATAGAACTAGTTGAACATGCCATGTTTGTTGTTATTTTTTAGTTAAAGCAATTTTTCCCGCATCGACATCGACGATGCCTATCCCACATCCCCGTCGTCGACTCGGTGGAGGACGCCTGCTTGACCAGATGGGCCATGTCCGGGACTGGGCTCCGCTGGGCTGGTACTGGGAGGCGCTACCTACCGGGGGCGCAGCTTGGTGAGAAGTCAGCCCGTCGTTGACCCGAACCTTCTTTAGTGACGGTCGTGTGGGCCAGTGATGGTCGAGAGGCTTGAGGACTCCGCGGAGGTGGTACGTCACCGTGTCAGCGAGGAGGACGCACACGTCCGTCGCTACTTGGTTGCGCTGGAGCACAGGTTCTCCAATACCTGGCAGGTTCTCCAGGGATCTCACTGGAGCTATGATCCTGTGATGGTTCCTTCTCTTTGGTTGTCCACCGCCCGCGCCAATACCCGTCGTTCGCTAGGGTTTTAGTTGTATTAGTGATGTTATATGTATGATACTATTCGGGATGTATTAGTGATAATATTCGATGATGTACGGACACAAGAGATGATTTACATTTACTTATTGAATGCATGCTAATTTGAATACTTATTTATTTTATGATTTGGTTTTGCTTATTGAATGCTCATGTCAATATGAGTCCTATAAGATATTCTGAAATGTATATCTTGTGTTGCTCAAATAGGATATGTGCTTGCCCAAGTGGCCGGTCATGTTTGCAGGTTACACCTCCGAGTGGCCTATGTTTTGCTGGAGTGTTGATTCATTTCTGTTCCGGCAAATTTCAGGCGCTCGATATGTCCTATTTTAGCAAAGGTCGTGTCGGATTTTTCCTTGAATTTTGGCATGACTTGTGCCAGAATATGTAGAAAATATCGAGTGCCCCGGATTTGTGTGTTGAGTATCCGATCGATTTTCAATTAATGTTTCAACTATGAACATAGGAGATGTCTGACGACGAAAAAGGATTTCGGTATTTGCAAATACTGCGAAGATGAGCGCGGCCTGTGCGACAGAATCTTCCTAGATGATGATAGGCGCTTTAGAATCAAGCTGGACGAGAACTTCGAAGTGGATACAGTAAGTCACAACGACAAGTCTTTTTTGGTAATTGAACATGACATCTGCTTCATTTGCTTCAACTTATAATTTTATTTTTTACTATTCTACTAGCATATCCCCTGCCATGCAAGAGTTTTTGTCTTGGATAAGATAGGTTTCAGTCCTATGAAAACTACTATGGAGGTAAAGAGAGTTTACTTGAAGACCGAACATGGTTGTATTTTCCACGCAAAATTATGCAACGCAGACACCTACACCTATTTTGGATGTAAAACTTGGCAAGCACTATACAAGACTTATGCATTTCAGCCTGATATGGTTATCACCTTTGATATTCGTCCGGAAGATGATATTGAAGGTAATATCGACATCTGGGTCGATATGCAGACGCCTCCAGTTATACCATTATGTGAGTTTCTCAACCATATTTATGTCTTTGATATTGTTTATTCAAAAATAGTTGACAACTAATTTCTATTGACAGCTTATTTCCATTCAAGCAAACATGTCCAGCGCTTGGTAGACAGGACCTACTACTATCCCGGGGCCGAATTGAACTGCGAGGAGATAAGTCATTATGTTTCATGGCTTGAGGATCTTCATACTGTCAAGACAAACTATTTTTCTGGATTTGAAAATCTTTGTACTCAAAATGTGCGACCAATAGTGTTCATACTAAACTACGGTCGTATCTATTTAGGAAAGATGATAAGATTTTTACTATTTGTCCTCAGTGCATCTTTTGCATACATTATTTTTTAAGCTAAACTTCATTGCTAAATATGTTACTATATTATGTTCTTCAACAGGGACTCCCGATGAATGTTGTGCCTCATTGAATCGAGACTAAAGGTCGCATGAGAATTGTTAGCTTACGACCAAGATATCCTACATTGCACTTTAGTGCATTCAGGATTTCTAATAGAGAGGAATGCTTAATAGTGAAAGACTGAAGCAAAATTGTGAACGATCGCAGAGAAGTACTAGGGGGCAGCAATCATAAGCGCAGCCCACGATCAGGAGACATGTTCATCTGCATGCTCCAACTTGATGAAGCAGGACTGTTACACATGTTTTATGTTATTTTACCCTAGAGAGAGCAGCAGGAGTGATTAGCTTGCTAGAAATGAGTTTGAAGATGATGATGTGCTACACTATAACTACATTAAATAGCTAGTGTTGGTGGTAATGACTATGATGATTATTATTAGCTAGTGTTGGTGGTGATTAGATAGTTACCGCAGCTAGTGTTGGTGGTGATTAGCTAGCTAGAATGAGTTTGAAGATGATGATGTGCTACACTATGACTATGATGATTAAATAACTACTGTTGGTGGTAATGACTATGGTGATGATTAAATAGCTTGTGCTGGCGGATTAGATTCGAGTGGAGGCAACATGTGGTGCACATCGAAAGTACTACTAGTCCAAACTAGATCAAGTTTGAATTAGTAGTATATTTTTTGACATGCACCACATATTGCCTCCACTTGAACCTAATCCACCTTCATTTGACACACTATTATGGACATAATGATATAAACATCATAGTTGGTATTGTATCAAAATATGTATAACGGCATATAAATACACTAAAAAAATATATATATTAGTGGCGATGGATAGTAAACACGCTACTACTAGCTATATTAGCAGCAGCGCAGGAGAGAACAAACGATGCGGCTATGTGTCTTAGCAGTAGCGCCTTATTAGTAGCGCGGTAACCCGCGCTACTAGTGGGCATTAAACCCGCGCTACTACTAGGGTTTTCCCTAGTAGTGTTGTGTGCTGGTCATTGCTTTCGATACGGGATCTTATGTACAAATCGAACACATTTTATTCTTAATCCTATAGAGATGCTGAGCTAGGGGTAAATTATAATAGAAATTGGCGTGGGAAACTCTTGAACACTGTCGATTACATTTTGCACGTTCTTAGTTTTTCTACAATTCAAAGGATACGACTTCGTAGTTCAGGAGCTCATATAACTTCAGGACAATTATTTCGAACAAATCACATGCACGTTGCAGAAGAAATGAACCAAAACGTACATTGTCGAAATACTCTGTGCACTTGTACCATTTTGTGGAGAATGGGTGGGCTATGACCGATCATTTCTCAGCCGACAGGCTTCCTGGCCTCTAATGGGGAAGCGGTGGCTAGTGACATTTGTCTTGGCCGGCTATAATTCTGAATAAACAATATTGGGCCGATGAGATGAACCAGTGATGGTTTCCGATGTCACCGACGAGATGAACCAAGGTGCAACATGCCGTCCACTTGATCACAAGTGCTACGATTGACCATGAGAAGCTGAAAATAATCACATTGGCGGAACCCATCTCCCACACAAACCACTTCCTCGTCAAGCTTCATATAACATCTCAGTTGTCTTCCAATATCCCAACTCACGCATAAGCTTTAAAAAATATCCATATGTCAATTCTCTATTGTACATGCCCACATATCATCATAACTCTCTGGATTGATGTGTAGGTTTCTAGACACAACTTTAATTTATAGGTGTCTGCCTATAATATGTTAGTCATGCTTTCTTTATGCAGATTAGTTGATGACCACCAGAACATGCATGACACATGGCCTTCAATGCATTGCAGGAACAACAGAACATGTGTGAACATTGCAGGCATGCATTCATACACGATGATCTATGTGTATCAAAGGTCATATGCATGGAAACTCATGCGCGACCTAACTCATTTTATTCTTCATCATAT
>NC_057798.1:785570022-785574419 GCF_018294505.1 Triticum aestivum
GGGGGGTTGGGGGTTTTGGGGGTTAATTTAGGTGTTTCATATATTGTGTTAGCTAGCTAATTAATAGAGAGAAGTGTCCTCTCTTATGTCCGTGCTTGGTCGACGCTACGTACTATATACATATAGCCCTCGACACGCTAGCTAGTAAGAAAATGAAGTGAACCATCGAGTATAGAAGTTCGTTATGCATACCGAGAGAAATGATCGATCGACCTCTCCTTCTCCGAGAGATTGGTCGAACAACAAGTTTTCGTATCATGTACGTCCGACGCTACTGGCTACATACATGTACAATATATAAGATCTCTGAATTACAGTCCCCTAGCATTTGAAATCAACTTCCACATGGTATTCTCCGGCTTTATTGATGACGTGGTCAAGAAAGAATCCCGCCAATTCCTCTTGAATTGCTTTCATGCGATCTGGTTCCAGGAGTTCATTCCGCATCTGCCACGTCTAATTTGAAGAAGGGGGTTAACTAATACATATATATGAATGAAACTCAACAGAAATAATGGTGTAATAAAATGAAATTGTGAATATTATTAATTGCTTACGCACTTCATATTGTCTTTGAGAGTAGCCCCGCTTGTTTTTCAAAGTCGCGTTGTGGATGAACTCGCACACGTAGTATCCACAGAAATCATTCCCTTGTTCCTGCCACAAGCACTTTACGAGAAATAGAGGTCAATCAAACTGATAATGAAGCATTATAAATGGCATTGATGAAAGTATAGCTATAGAATCAACGGGAGATGCGCACAACTAGCTAGCCAGTAGTACTTACTTTCGGGTATGTATATCGCAGCTCCTTCGGCTGTCCCGGAGCTTGTGCGGTGAACTGTTTCCAAACCCTGCAAGACAACAAAAATAATTATTATTACTTGAGATATCAGGAAATGAACAAAAAGTTGCCAATATGGTGGGATAATGTCCGCATAGGTGCTGGGATCCTTCCGTCTCGAGTCTAAGACGGTTACTAGTCCACACTCAAGCTTAATCTCCAGAAGAATATAGTGGAAACTGCACACGCATGCATAACTCATCAATTACATTACTATAACCTCGCTCGAGTAATAAGGAAAACCGAATATGCAAACGATCAGTAACACTCACTTGCCGTTGTAAGGAAAGAGTATGGTATCTTTGTTTTGATTTTTGATCAACGATTGTAGCAAGTTGTCCTCGGCCTCTTCGACGTCCTTTTCAACCAGAAATACATCTATGATATTTGTGTTAATGAACCCAATATCATACATTTCATTTTTTTGCACTCGACGATCTTCAATCTGCATAATATATTGAGGATAATTAATTATAAATACATGCAATGAAAGAGCCGAGCTATATATAGAGACTTAATGACAGAAATAGTACTTACAGGCAGTAGCAAAAGACCGTTAATTTATCGAGGGCCTTTTGATTGAAGAACGCGAAGAACTCCTCAAATGGAACACACAACAGATCAGTTCCAACAAGGTCGTGCTCCTCTTTAATGTGCAGATACAAACTATTCGCCCCCTCAGACTCTCTGCAGGTTTTCATGTACCAAGTATGGAACCTTCGCATCATCGTTGTTAGAGATTTTTCATCTTTGACGAGAGGCTTCCCGTACTCGTATCTGTGTTCTTCCACCATCATGTAATCATGAAGTACATCGTCAGGCAGGTAATCTTCTAGATTGCCATAACCGGCCACCATCCCCGGAACATTAGCGACGATGTTGCCGCTAGACACATTGAGCGGGGGGCACGAGTGGTTTGCTTGTTCGCCGAGCTGGTCAATTTTTTTCGCAGCTGCTCGTTCTTTTGCTCTTTGATGTCTGACAGTACTTCCTGACCGCTCCGCTTGGAGATATGTCTGTTCAGTAATGCGCTCATAGTTGGTTCTCGGCGGAGACTTTGCCGGTTTCCTCAGGGCATCGAGAGTGCGCTTTGCTTTCAGCGGATCTACCTTCTCCTCCGGAGGTGGATGTCTCTTTGCTTTCACCCCTTCAAAGAACTCCTTCACGTGGGCCTGCACGATCGTATTGTTTTCCTCCTCGGTCCTCTCTTACGGTAACTTCTCTAGAGGCTTTAGAGGTGGACCGTATCTGTATTGCCTCTCTCCTCTTCTTGTGCTGCTAGACGCCGGAGCAGACGGAGCAGCTGCGTCGTCTGTCTTATTTCGTGCTTGCTTACGAGGCGGAGGAGAAGGACTACGACGCGCCGGAGCAGCCGGGGCGGCGGCGGGTCTCTTCCATCCTTGCTGGTGAGGCGGAGAAGGAGGAGGCGGAGTGCCGCCACGCGCCGGAGAAGGAGGCGGAGTGCCGCCACGCGTGCCCTGATCGTCACTCGCCGGAGGAGGAGGCGGTGGAGGAGGCGGAGTGCCACCATGTGTGCCCTGATCGTCACTCGCCGGAGGAGGAAGCGGTGGAGGAGGCGGAGTGCCCTGACTCGCCGGAGGAGGAGGAGGAGGCGGAGGCGTCCAGTTCAGAAGGTTGACGCCATAGGCATGGAGTCTTCAAAGCAGAACCCAGCCTAGTCTCCCCTTCACCGGTAGGGTGCTCAAGCACGAGGTCCTCAAATCCCTCCGTTATTTCATCCACCATTACCTTAGCATATCCTTCAGGAATCGGCTGGCAGTGATAAGTTGTGCCGGATCCACTAGGATAAACTTGGCCAACAGCCGCCTTGACCTTCAAATTCATCAATCACGCCATAATGTGGCAATTTTGAGACTCCGTGATACCATCCACGGGATAGCTGGCAGGAGCCGTCAAGACATGCTCCGGCTGAAGCAGCTCGGTGGAAGCCACGCTGCTTCTCCGCTAAGATGGCGGGGTAGCTTCGGGGGAAGCATCGGCAGGTCGTTTGTTGCGATCTGCTGCTTCTCATACCTCTTCTCGTTCCTCTAGCCCCATTACCTTTTCGTGCAGCGCCTGCATTTGGTCCTGCTCCAGTTTCTTCCTCCTCTCGTGGGTTTTGTAACCCCTTGCGTCCGGAAAACCAACCTTCCATGAAATGGAGCCTGGCGTGCCTCGTGTCCGTCCAGGGTGCTCAGGATTCCCAAGGGCCATTGTGAGCTCGTCCTTCTCCCTGTTTGGAAGGAACGTCCCTCGCTGCGCTGCATCGATATAGTGTCGAAGGTTCTTGACTGGTGTTTGCAGTTGCTCGTCCGTCCACTGACACTTCCCGGTTACAGGGTCCAAGGTTCCGCCAGCCCCGAAGAATCAAGTCCGGCAACGGTCTGGCCAGTGCATTGTCTCTGGTTCGATCCCTTTTTCAAGCAGATCATGCTCAGCCTTGGACCACTTAGGCCGGGCTTTGAGGTAGCCACCTGACCCCGTGCGATGGTGAAGCTTCTTCTTCGCAGCATTTTGCTTGTTTGTCGCTGTTACTCTTTTCCGATGTCTTGTGGGACACAAATGCGGGCCAGTGATCTTTGATCTTCTCATATTTGCCGATGAATTCTGCTGTCTTTTTTTCTCGACAAACTGGTTCAGCTCTTTCCTCCACCTTCTCATTAGGGCTGCCATCTTCTTAAGAGCACAAGACTTGATTAATTGCTCTTTAACTGGCTTCTCCAGATCCTCCTCTGGCGGTAGGGTGAAATTTGCCTTTAGCTCAGTCCAAAGATCTTCTTTCTGCATATCATTGACATAAGACACCTCAGGGTCTTCCTCCTTAGCAGGCTTATACCATTGCTGGATGCTGATCGGGATCTTGTCCCTAACAAGAACCCCGCACTGAGCAGAAAATGCCTTCCTTGTCCGAATGGGTTCAATCGGTTCATCGTCGGGCGCGATTTCTATGATCTCAAACTTTTCATCCGAGCTCAACTTTTTCTTCGGGCCTCGTCTCCTTACCGAAGTTGTGCTCGATCCGGAGGGCTAGAAATTATAAGGAAGAAAAACGAGAGTAATTAATATGTGTACATATACCAAAACAATGGATGCATCAATTAACTAGTCAGCACGGGCTTAACTAATATATATATATACCTGGCCGGACTCGGTTCGGTGACCAGAGCAGTCAGCACGGTCTCCTTCTTGTACCTCCATTGTGTCACCGGAGCCATCATGAACATAATCCTCTTCTTGTACCGGCATTAATGGGTCAAAGCCATCATGAACATAGCCCTCTTCTTCAACCAGTCCTTCCTGACCATCGGTCTCGTTGAGAAATGACGCAACTTCATCACTTCCTTGTGCGATTATGTCCCCCAACATCGCTTCTGTTTCTTCGTCTCGGGAGTGCTCCATAGTTTCTGCAAATATTTACAACATGTCAATTATTATTCAAACATGGTACAGATGGATATATATATATATATATATATATATATATATATATATTAGTGGCAAACGTAGAACTAGCTAGCTAATCACAATAAGGAATCATGTTAGTGGCCTCGAC
>NC_057798.1:785574887-785575510 GCF_018294505.1 Triticum aestivum
GTTTCTTCTTTCTCCTCTATTCCTTTATTTTTTTTCTTCTCCTCTTCTTTTTCTTCTTCTCCCTCGAGAAAGGAAAATAATTAAGGAAAAGGAAGAAAAGAGAAAGAAGGAAGAAGGAAGAAGAAGAAGAAAAAAGAAGAAAAAAAAGAGGAGAAGAAGAAAGGAATAGAGGAGAAGAGGATAAAATAGATTTTTTTTCTTCTATTTTTTCTTCTTTCTCCTCTATTCCTTTCTTCTTCTCCTCTTCTTTTTCTTCTTTTTTCCTCTTCTTATTTATTTCTCCTCTTCTTCCTCTCCTCCTTTTCTCCTTTCTTCCTCTTCTTATTTTCCTTTTTCCTCTCATTCTTTTTCTTCTTCTTCCTTCTTCCTTCTTCCTCTTTTCTTCCTTTTCCTTATTTTACTTTCTCCTCTACACTAACCTAAAATGCACTAACCTAAAATCGATATCTACTAACAACCTAAATATAAAATTAATACATATATGAAAAAACATATATAAACAAAAAAATGCTATGAACATTATATTCATACATACATATATAGCCACATCCATTCATCATATATATAGCTACCACATACATATATACATTATATATATGAAAAAAATGCAATGAACAAAAAAA
>NC_057798.1:785939051-785945394 GCF_018294505.1 Triticum aestivum
GATGCTTTCACGGATCACAATAACACCTCCCGGGGAGAGTAACACCGCATCTTGGTCGCGAGGCAATGACAATCTCGCCTTGGTTACGCGGATGGACAGATGGTAAATATCCGCGATGTTGTTCGACTAGTTATACTGACTCTTTATATGACAGACTAGAATATGTGATGCTGCCACATGGATGAAATATGGAGTTTTATTCTTCAACTACCAGATACAATCAATCATTACTAATTGTGCAATACAATTCTCTGTGCCATTTACACATCTTTTTATGTCACTCTCTGGTGAAGAACTGTAGGACGCAGTTGTTCTGCTCGTGAGCATAAGCAAGAATGGCGGATGAATGTCTATCTCTTGTATATATAAAGAATGGCGGCATCTGGTTGATAGCCATCCCTAGGCATCTTCTTGTTCTATTTCCTACATCATTGCTCGGCGACCGGATGCTTACAATTGATCTCCTAGTAATCAGCCTCCTCCTCCCGCGAGCTCACCGAACCCTGCCAAGAGAGAATGCGCCTAGTGCATATTGGCTGCATGCAGGAGACGAACCAACAGGGCATGCATTATTTATAGAGTTTATTATACATACGGAACACTAGTAGAAAACAGGGCTTTGGTCTAGGCTGGGTAAGCCCATTAATCCCGGTTCACTCACGAGCCGGGACCCATGGGAGCATCGGTCCTGGTTCGTGAGGCCAGGGGGGGCGGTCGGGCCTCGTGGGCCATTGGTCCCAGTTCGTCTGGCCCCTTTGGTCCCGGTTCCAAACACGAACCGGGACCAATGAGTCTTGCTCCTGGCCCACAATCATTGGTCCCGATTTGTGGCTTGAACCGGCATCAAATGGGGTCCTTTAGTCCCGGTTTCAGCCACGAACCGGGACCAATGAGATGCCTATATATAGTCCCGGTTCCTGCACTGTTTTTTGGGAGAGGTGTGTGAGAGGTGTCTTGTGCTCTAGCTCACCTCCTATGCACATGAGGTGTTCGATGAAATGCCCGAGCCACACTTAAGTTTTCTCCTCTCGAAGCTCCTTGTCCAAACTACATTTTCCTCAAGATTTGTCTAGGTTAGGTTGTCCGTCCTATCCCTCCCGTCCTCACCGCTGTCGATCGTCCCCGTCGATCTCATCGCCGGCACCACCGCGGCGAGCCTCTTGTTCTTAACTTCTTTCTAAAAGAAAAAAGTTCTTACTTGTGTGATTTAGATAGATACTTGTGTAATTTTCTTACTTTTTATTGTTTGTTATTATATAGTGCGACGGTTTTGTTATCCGCGTCTGTCGGCCTCATCCTGTCTATGATTCAGATGTGGTATATATATATTATCTTTTATAACAATTAGTTTCATTTAGTGTTTATGACAATTATGCCGAGCAACGTGACATAGATTTTTTTATCTAGGAGGTATGTAAACCGGAAATTCCAACCGACCCTATTGTCGAGAGGTTAAATTTAGTTGAAGAAGAAAACAAACACTTAAAAGAAAATTTGAAAAAAAATTGAAGAGGAGAAGATGATATTGGAGTTGCATGTTGCGGATGTCGTCGATGATCACAAGATCAAGATGGATGCAATGCTCTTGAAGATTAGAAAGATTAAACAATATACCATTCATACTGAGGCTTGGTATCATTATGCCGTTCGATCAATTGTTACCTTAGTTGCGATTATGATCGCATTTGTTATTGCATTGAAATGTTTTAGATAGTTTCAATGTATGGTTTAATTAGATGCTCTGGAGAGCGATATGTTGTTCAATGAGAACTATGTATGTACTTTGGTTTTAATGTGATGATGAACGTCTATTAATTTTTGGTCACTTTTGTATTCATGAAGTTCTATAATGGTTTTTTTGACACACTTAATTATATATAATGCACGCAGATGAACCAGCAATGGATGTACGGTGACAGACGCACCTCCGAGTATATTAAGGGCGTGCATAATTTTCTCGAAGTGGCTGAGCCAAACAAGCAGAATTGTTTTATGTGTTGTCCATGCCCTATATGTGGGAATACGAAGTCTTACTCTGACCGGAAAATCCTTCACAGCCACTTGCTTTACAAGGGTTTCATGCCATACTATAATGTTTAGACCAAGCACGGAGAAAGAGGGATTATAAAGGAAGACAGCGAAGAATAAGAGGATGAAGACAACTATGTGCCCCCTGAATATGGTGATGCTGCAACTGGGGAAGCTGAAGATCAAGAGGAACCCGACGATGTGCCCGATGATGATCTTTGTCGGGTCATTGTTGATGCAAAGACACAATGCAAAAGTTTAAAGGATAAGCTGAAGTTCGATCGCATGTTAGAGGATCACAAAAAAGGGGTGTACCCCAATTGCAAAGATGGCAACACAAAGCTCGGTACCACACTGGAGTTGCTGCAGTTGAAGGCAAAGAATGGTGCACCTGACAAAGGATTTGAGAAGCTATTGAAAATATTGAAGAAGAAGCTTCCAAAGGATAAGGAATTGCCCGACAGTATGTACGCAGCAAAGAAGGTTGTATGCCCTCTAGGATTGGAGGTGCAGAAGATACATGCATGCCCTAATGACTGCATCCTCTACCGCGGTGCGTACGAGGATTTGAATGCATGCCCGGTATGCGATGCATTGCGGTATAAGATCAGACGAGATGACCCTGGTGATGTTGATGGCGAGCGCCCCAGGAAGAGGGTTCCTGCCAAGGTGATGTGGTATGCTCCTATAATACCACGGTTGAAACGTATGTTCAGAAACAAAGAGCATACCAAGTTGATGTGATGGCACAGAGAGGACCGTAAGAAAGACGGGAAGTTGAGAGCACCCGCTGATGCGTCGCAGTGGAGAAAAAAGAGAGAGAAAGTACTGGGAGGACTTTGCAGGTGACGCAAGGAACCTATGGTTTGGTTTACGAGCAGATGACATTAATTCTTTTGGGGAGCAGAGCAGCAATCACAGCACCTGGCATGTGACTCTATGTATCTATAACCTTCCTCCTTGGCTGTGCATGAAGCGGAAGTTCATTATGATGCGAGTTTTCATCCAAGGCCCTAAGCAACCCGGCAACGACACTGATGTGTACCTAAGGCCATTAGTTGAAGAACTTTTACAGTTGTGGAATGGAAACGTTGTATGTGTGTGGGATGAGCACAAACAATAGGAATTTGACCTACATGTGTTGCTGTTTGTAACCATCAATTGATTGGCCTGCTCTCAGTAACCTTTCAGGACAGACAAACAAAGGATACCACGCATGCACGCACTGTTTAGATGACACCGAAAGTATATACCTAGACAAATGCAGGAAGAATGTGTACCTGGGGCATCGTTGATTTCTTTCGACCAATCTTCAATGTCGAAAGAAAGGCAAGCATTTCAAAGGCAAGGCAGATCACCGAAAGAAGCCTGCCATTTGTACCAGTGATCACATACTTGCTATGGTCAATGATTTACAAGTAATCTTTGGAAAGGGTCCCGGTGGACTATCTGTTCCGAATGACGTTGTGGGACGCACACCCATGTGGAAGAAGAAATCTATATTTTGGAACCTACTCTACTGGAAATACCTAGAGGTCCGCTCTTCAATCAACGTGATGCACGTGACGGAGAATCTTTGCGTGAACCTGTTAGGCTTCTTGGGCGTGTATGGGAAGACAAAAGATACACCGGAGGCACGGGAGGACCAATAACGTGTGCACGAAAAAGACGGCATCCCTCCAAAGCAGTATGAAGGTCCTGCCAGCTATGCTCTTACCAAATAAGAGAAGGAAATCTTCTTTGAATGCATGCTCAGTATGAAGGTGGCTTCTTGTCGAATATAAAGGGAGTAATAAATATACCAGAGAAAAAGTTCCAAAACCTAAAGTCTCATGACTGCCATGTGATTATGACGCAACTACTTTCGGTTGCATTGAGGGGGCTTCTACTGGAAAATGTTCGATTAGCCATTGTGAAGCTATGTTCATTCTCAATGCAATCTCTCAGAAGGTGGTCGATCCAAAAATCCTACCAAGGTTAAGGAGTGATGTGGCATAATGTATTGTTAGTTTTGAGTTGGTGTTCCCACCCTCCTTCTTCAATATCATAACGCACGTCCTAGTTCATCTAGTCGACGATATTGTCATTCTGGGCCCTGTATTTCTACACAATATGTTCCCCTTTGAGAGGTTCATGGGAGTCCTAAAGAAATATGTCCGTAACCGCGCTAGGCCAGAAGGAAGCATCTCCATGGGCCATCAAATAGAGGATGTCATTGGGTTTTGTGTTGACTTCATTTCTGACCTTAAGAAGATTGGTCTCCCTCAATCGCGGTATGAGGGGAGACTGACTGGAAAATGCACGCTAGGAGGGGACTCAATAATATGTAGGGACGGGCATTCTTGGTCTCAAGCACACTACAAGGTTCTATAGAATTCTGCCTTGGTCACCCCGTATGTCGATGAACACAAGAACATTCTGCGCTCTAAACATTCGGAGCAGTGTGACAACTGGATTACATGTGAACACATCAGGACTTTCGATAGTTGGTTGGAAACACGTCTCAGGGGTGACAACACTTTTTCTGGTGAGCTATACTCGTTGGCCAGGGGACCATCTTCGACTGTATTGACTTACAAAGGGTACGAGATAAATGGGAATACATTTTACACGATCGCCCAAGATCAATAGAGCACCAACCAAAACAGCGGTGTTCTCTTTGATGCAGCAACCAAGAGGGGAAAGGACACATATTATGGTTACATAGTGGACATATGGGAACTTGACTATGGATAAGATTTTAAGGTCCCTTTGTTCCAGTGCAAATGGGTCAATCTGTCAGGAGGCGGGGTACAGGTAGACCCACAGTACGGAATGACAACAGTGGATCTGAACAATCTTGGGTACACAGACAAATCATTCGTTCTAGCCAATGATGTGGCGCAGGTTTTCTATGTGAAGGACATGTCTACCAAACCGAGAAAAAGAAAAGATAAGGAAGTGAATACATCATACGATGAGCCAAAGCGCCACATAGTTCTTTCAGGAAAAAGAGACATCGTGGGATTGGAGGGTAAGACAGACATGTCTAAAGATTATGAAAAGTTTCACGAAATACCTCCCTTCAAAGTCAAGGCTAGCCCAAGCACCCTGTTAAATGATGAAGATTACCCATTGTTACGGCGCAATAAGCAAAGGACACAAGCGAAGAAAAAGAAAAAACTTTCTCTCCAGAACTATTATGATGATGCCTTTGATTTAAAATATCACTGCAGTTACATGTGAAGAAATGAAATGCCTTTTGTAACAGATGAGTTTTCGTCCAAACCCCTGATACTTCGAAAGAGATTATCCACTTTGTACACGAAGTGCATCCAGTTTTTGCCGTAACCCTCTCAACTTTTTATAACATGCTATGTGGGTGAAATGATGATACCATGCCAACTTTCAACCTTTTCAGAGTTCATTTGTAGTGCTTTTCAATTTCAGGGTCATTTAGCTTAAAAATCAGTAAATGCATGAGAAATACCAAATGAAGTCAGAAATGGTTGAAAATTGATGATGTGCCTTTGAATGATGCATTTTGAACACACAAAAAGTCTAGAGTTCAAATAAGTTCAAAAGAATGAAATCCCTTTGTAACAGATGAGTTTCGTCCGAAACACTAATACTTCGAAAGAGATTGTCCTTTTTGTACACGAAGTGCATCCAATTTATGTCGTAACCCTCTCAAATTTTTAGCACAACTATGTGGGTGAAATGATGATACCGTGCCAACTTTCAACCTTTTCAGAGTTCATTTGAAGTGCTTTTCAATTTCAGGGTCATTTAGCTCAAAAAAATCAGTAAATGCATGAAAAATATCAAATGAAGTCAAAAAGGGTTGAAAATTGATGATGTGGCTTTGAATGGTGCATTTTGAACACACAAAAAGTCCGGAGTTCAAATAAGTTCAAAAAAATGAAATCCCTTTGTAATAGATGAGTTTTCATCTGAAACCCTGATATTTTGAAAGAGATTGTCCATTTTGTACACAAAGTGCATCCAGTTTTTGCCGTAACCCTCTCAACTTTTTAGAACATGCTATGTGGGTGAAATGATGATACCATGCCAACTTTCAACCTCTTTGACATGAGGGGGGTCGATATACCCCCTGCTCAATAACATTTTTTTCTATGTATATGTCGTCGTTGTCGCTATAACCCCTCCCCGATAACTTCGACATGAGGGGGTCGATATACCCCCTCCCAGATAACATTTTTTCTATGTATATGTCATCGTTGTCGATATACCCCCTCCTCAATAACTTCGACATGAGGGGGGTCGATATACCCCCTCCCTGATAACATTTTTTCTATGTATATGTCGTCGTTGT
>NC_057798.1:785945651-785953255 GCF_018294505.1 Triticum aestivum
ATGAGGGGGTCGATATACTCCCTCCCAGATAACATTGTTTTCTATGTATATGTCATCATTGTCGATATACCCCCTCCCCGATAACTTCGACATGAGGGGGTCGATATACCCCCTCCCTAATAACATTTTTTTCTATGTATATGTCGTCGTTGTCGATATACCCCCTCCCTGATAACTTTGAAATGAGGGGGATTGATATACCCCCTCCTAGATAACATTTTTTCTATGTATATGTCGTCGTTGTCGATATACCCCCTCCCCGATAACTTTGTGGGGCAGCTTAAGGATAGGGTATGAAAGCTAGAGGAATGACAAGATGTTGAGAACCAGCAGCTGCGAGATCCTGCCCAAGAAGCTACCCTAGAAGCTACCCCGCCATCTCAGCGGAGGAGCAGCGTGGCTTCCACCAAGCTCGTTCAGCAGCCTGCACTAGTAGAAAATGGAGCTTTAATACCGGTTCATAAGGGCCTTTAGTGCCGGTTCTGCAACCAGCACTAAAGAGTGGAGACTAAAGCCCCCCCTTTAGTACTGGTTCGGCACGAACCGCCACTAAAGGCCCACCACGTGGCGTGAGCTCGCGCCGTGGTATGGGGGACCCTTAGTACCGGTTGGTGTTATTTTTTTTGAAATTATTTTTTGAAAATTTTGGAAAAAAAATTGATTTTTTTTATTTTCAATTTTTTGAATTATTTGATTATTTAGTCTCTAATCGCCCCTCTTAACTACTCAAGTGTGGATCACTCATTCCAAATCGTCTAACTTCCCGACCGGTCACCCATCCTCTCACTCCCCCAGCCTGAGCACGCTTAACTTCGGAGTTCTATTCCACCTACTTTCCAAGTCTGCACTTGTTGTTTTCCTGACAAATGTAAGCTGTAAATCCTATTAACCCTCAGCAGTTTAGCTTGAGCATTAGGTCACACATTTCACCGTTTGAGTTTGAAACTATTATTCTAAAAAACAGTAATTATTTAGTAACACTAATATTTCTTGAATAAGTTTGACCATAATTTGACCACAATTTGACCATAGTTTGACCAGATTTGACCAAAATTCAAAAAATTGAAATAATTATTTAGTAACACTAATTTTCTTGAATAAGTATGTAGTAACATTAATACTTCTTGAATAAGTAGTTTGACCATAGTTTGACCAGATTTAACCAAAATTAAAAAAACTTAAATTTGAGCATATCTTTTTCTCCTTTTGGAATTTGAGGATTCTAAAAAATTGCAAACAAGTCGTAGGCTGTCAAAATCGGATGCGGATTTTCGTGCTGAATTTTTTGATATATTATACGTTTTTCTCCGAAATCGTATGCAAAAGTTATAGCCGTTTTACATTTTCCCTATACTTTTTTCAAAACATGTCCAAATTTAAGTTTTTTAATTTTCCTAACTAGTAGATGTAGTAATATAACTACATCTCGAAGAATTTTATTTTTTGAAACGAACCAGTACTATAGGTCAAACCCCTTTAGTACCAGTTCGTGGCACGAACCGGTACTAAAGGTTAGCCCTTTAGTACCGGTTCGTGCCACGAACCGGTACTAAAGGTAATCGCGGGGCCCCGGTCTGACGCCAGCCTGCCATCACCCCTTTAGTACCGGTTCGTGGCACGAATCGGTACTAAAGGTTCAAAACGAACCGACATTAATGCATAGCCGTTCGAACTGGCACTAATGGTACCATTAGTACCGGGCCAAAATCGAACCGGCACTAATGTGTCTCACATTAGGTCCTTTTTCTACTAGTGCTGACTTGACGGGTCCTAGCTACCCCGTGTATTTTATCACGGATTTACACCAGTGCCATCTTACGCAATGGCTTCAACTCACACTAGTGCAGAACCGGGCTTTAGTGCCGGTTCGTGACGGCCTTTAGTGCCGGTTGGCGAACCGGCACTAAAGAGTGGGGACTAAAGCCCCCCCCCCTTTAGTACCGGTTTGTCACGAACCGGCGCTAAAGTGCAAACACGTGGCACGAGCCAGGCCCGTGTGCGTGTAGGACATTAGTACCGGTTGGTAACACCAACCGGTACTAAATGTTTGGGTGTTTTTTTTTAATTTTTGCTTTAATTTTGTGTTTTCAATTTGGCTTTATTTTCTATTTAATTCTTTTTTGTTTGCTAGTATTTCACGATACTACAAATTGTACACGTTATGCATATATATTAAATAGATTTTCTCGTACGTAGAACCGCATATATATATATATATATATATATATATATATATATTATCGAATGTCTCACAGCCAACACCATTAACTATTCACACATATAAACATGTATATACATATACAATTTCTACTACATGTTGTCTTGGTGCCTTCGGAGCACGATGACAAGTGGTTCATGGGGGCTGTAGCGGATAATAGTATTCTCCTTTCGGATCTATGACCTGGTCGAGCAAAAATCCGGCTATTTCCTCTTTAAGTGCTTGTATGCGGTCCGATGGTAGGAGCTTATCCCGCACCGATCTGAACTGTTAAGAAGGAGATCAATATGCATGTGTGTTAGTTGTGTGACTAGATATCGATAATGGTGTGAATAGTGTTCTGACAAAAACGTACTCAGTCCTGTTTATCAGATCTGCTCCTTTCACACGTCATCATGTGAATGTTCTCGCAAACGTAGTATGCACACAGATTATTCCCTTTCGCCTGCCTCGGGGCCTTTACGAGAATGGAATTGAATCAGATAATGATTAATCAAGCATAATAATTAATTAATGATATTGAAACAAGAATTAAAGAGATGGTAGCTAGCTAGTACTACTTAATTACTTACCTTGGGTCGATGCCAAAACAATTTTTTTGGCCATTCTCCTGGAGTCACCGCGATGAACTTTGCCCATGCCCTGCCCGCCGGCAAAGAAAATTAATAAAGGGGTTATTAAATAGTTCATATCAGGAACTAATAGTTAATAATGATTGAAATTACCTGTTGACTATCCCCTTCACGATGGTGTAGTCTTTATCTTCTTTAGTTAGTGAGTCCAGTAATTCAACTTTTCCTTCCTCAACTTTAATGTCTATCAAGACCCAGTGCCAACTGCATACGCACATGTTTGCATGTCTTAATTAAGCGGGCATGTGCATAAAATTAATCAACTACCGTAAACCGTATACACTTAATTATTAACATCTAGCTAGCTAGTAAGCAAAAATAGAATTTGTAGTACAAGACAGTGTGACTCACGGGAAGTTGTAAGGAAGTAGTATATCTTCGAAGGTATTGAGGCGCTTCAAGAACTCTAGCATGCTTTCCTCTACAGCAGCTTTACAATGGTCAATCTCCCATATGTCCTGATTAATGGTATTTGGGTCAATGAACCCAACGCCATAGCGTCCAGCTTTTTTCATTTCATACATCTTCATCCTGCATATAATACCACAGAAAAAGAATATAGTGAGGATAATTACATGTAATGATTGATCAAAATTATCACTACATAACTAGTTTGACACTTAAGTTACAGAAAGAAATCACTTACAGACAATAGCAACTAACGATAGACTTGTCGAGTGCGTCTTGATTCAATAACTGAAATAGTTCTGGATACTCAATGGCCAGAGCTTTCTCATGGTAATAATGCTCATGCTTGACATTCACCATGAGGGACTCTCGATTGGAAATCTTGGTAATGTTCATGTACCATTGATGCAATTGATACATTCTCGTTGGGAGGTCCTTGACCTTGTCTGGATGGACCAAAGGTTTGCCCCGGACATATTGCCATGTTTTTTCCGATTCTTTAAGCGTAGGCATGGGCTCGATTTCTAGGAGTTGTCCAACAAAGATATTGAGCATTTGAGCCTGCATTATATGATCCTCTGTTATTACCACATCGCCATGCTGGGGAACGCTAACGGTTTGCCCACAATAATATTTGGCGCGCATACTACTCCTCTCATGTGTTGTTGGCACAACAAGCGGGGGGATCGCTTGCGCCGCCCGTTCTCCCAACTGGGGAACGGTTTTCCCGCATTTTTTGCCAGCTGCTTGTTGGCTCGAGCTTGAGCTCGCTTCCTTCTGTAGTCGTACTCGATGTGCCTTCCTGATTTGGCGATCATAGTCCGAGTCAACAGGCTTGGGAGCTGGTTCTCTAGCCATACGAATGAAGTGGTCAATTACTTTCTCAGGCACTTTCTCCTTTGGCGGCGGTGCCGGTTTCGGTCCAAAATGGGCGTCCACTTGGGCTTGCACTATGGCTGTGTTTTGCTCCTTAGTCATGTCGTAAGGCCTCTGAGGAAGAGGAGCGAGGCTTGGACCATATTTATATCGCTTGCCTTCGCGTGTACTTCCTGAACTACCTCGACTCATACCGCTACGCACCAAAGCTACGGGATGTCTCTTCTGCGATTGCTGAGACGGCGGAGACGGCTGACGTGGAGTTGGACCAGGAGAAGTGGCCTGACGATGTGCCGGACTTGAAGCAGGAGGTGTGGCCTGACACGGTGCCGGACTTGCAACCGGAGAAGTGGCATGACGCTGTGCCAGGCTTGAAACCGGAGGAGTCAGCTCACGTGTTCGGGAACTTGGGGGAGGTGGCGGACTTCGAGGAGGAGTCGTCTCACGCGTTCGTGGACTTGGAGGAGCGGGAGTCTGCTGACTCGGTGGCGGACTTCGAGGAGTCGGCAGACGACGCGGTGTCGGTGGACTTTGAAAGATTATGCAATCCTTTCTCCATAGGATGATACGATGTATGACCTCTCCGAGTGTGCGCTCGTCTTTACCTCCAGGAATGTCAAGCATTAGCCCCGAATATGGGTCCACCACTTCATCAACCATGACATGAGCATAGCCCTCTGGAATTGGGATGCAATGGTAGGTTGCTTCGGGGGTAACTGGAAAAGCAACGTCGTCCGCCACCTTCATGGATATGTTCTTCATTTTGGAGTGTAGCTCGCAGTTAGTGTTCTCTATGATGTCATCCACAGGGTATTTATCCAGCAGTGTGTCGCCCGGGGCAGAACCAACGCTGCTTCTCGGCATGGATGGGACGGTGCTATCCAATGCTGGACGATCATCCGCTTGCTGCTGCCGCTGCTGAGACCCTCTTTCCTTGCTAAGTGAGTCGATCTGCTGCTGCTGCTGCTGGAATTTGAGTGCCAGGTCCGCGTGCCTTGCTTCTAGGACTTGAAGGCGTTCTGCGTCCTGCTTCCTCTGCTCCTCCTCTAGCTTCCTCTTCTTCTCCTCCTCCATCTTCTTTCTTGCACGGGACCTGTAGTCGTCATTCCAGTCTGAAAAGCCCTCATACCAGGGAATAACACCCATGCCTCGTGTTCTTCCCGGGTGTTCAGGATTTCCTAGGGCGCGCGTAAGCTCGTCGTTCTCTCTGTTGGGCGTGAACACCCCCGCTCGAGCTTCTTCTATTGCGTCAATTATCTTTTGTTCGACTCCTTTTAGACTTGCCTTCTTCAAAACCATGCCTGTCTTCGGGTCCAACGCCCCCCCATGCGCATAGAACCAAGTTCTGCACCTGGGGGGCCAGTGCCGGGTAACCGGAGTGACCCCTGCATCCTCTATCTCTTGCTCAGACTTACCCCACTTAGGCAATGCCACCGCGTAGCCACCTGGACCCAGCCTATGGAACTGCGTCTTTCTTGCGGCATTTGCCTTGTTTTTCATCGACCGTTCCTTAGATATTTCTGAATCCTTGAAGGTCACGAAATCGTCCCAATGTTCTCTTTGCTTCTCCAGTGTTCCCTTGAAATCTGGAGTCTTCCTTTCATTAGCGAGGTAGTTGGCCCATACAGTTTTCTTGTGGGTGTTGAATGTAATTGCCATCTTCTTAAGAGCAGCGGCCTTGACTTTGTCCACATCTGCTTTAGTGAAATGATCTGGTAGGGTGAAATGTTCCATCAGAGATTTCACCAGGTCTTCTTTGGCTCTGCCATCGACCCAAGTAACACCTGGACGTGTAGTCTTTGGCTCTTTCCATTCTTGAATGGAGATCGGGAGTTTGTCCTTCACAAGAACTCCGCACTGACGAGTCCACTTGTTCGCAATGTTCTTAGGCGTGAGGGGTTCGCCACTAGGTTTGATGGATTCGATGTGGTACTTTACACCATCCTTCAACAATCTGCCCGGGCCTCGCTTTGTCTTGCTGTCTGTAGAAGCAGATTTGCTCGATCCGGAGGGCTGAAAGAAGAAAGATCGATTCGTTAATATATCTTCAATAAAAAAACATGTGATGATCACCATGATGCATGCTTATATAAATATACCTCCCCGGTAGTGTTTGTTATTTGAAGATCAGCATTGTCTGTGTCATAATCATAATCATAGTTCATGACTTCATCAGCCCGGTCGTCGAGATCGAATATCTTTTCATCACCCTCTCCGATATTGTTAAGATATTGGGAGCCGTCATCTGCTTCATTCAGATCATCTAGCCTGTGAGGGCTGCATACGATGTCGAACAATTCATCTTCTCTCTCTCTGCCGGTATTGTCCGCCATAGCTTTTACTTTACTAATAATACAGAAGAAATATAAAACAATTTAGTATTCAAATTACAATGCATGGATGCAATTAATCAATAAGGAAAATCTGAATCTCGAATACATCCTCTCGAATATATAATCTCGAATACATCATCGTCTTAATATATATAATCTCGAATACATCGTCTCGAATACTATATATCGAATACATCACTGGCTAGGTACCTAATAAAGATCGAGTACTACAGAAGAATCTAGGGCGCCACTCGCGGTTCCTGGGGCGCGGGCGGTGCACACCCAAAGAGAAGGAACCATCACAGGACCATATCTCCGGTCATCTGCCCAAAGAACCCGCCAAGTAGTGGAGAACCTGACGTCGTCCATAGCAGCCATGTAGCGATGGACGTGCTCATCTTTCTCCCTGACACGGCGACGCACCACCTCCGGCGGGGCCGGCTGCCTCTGCACCGAATGTGGCCCACGCGAACGCCACCAAAGAAGATCAGGGTCGACGACGGGACCCGAGGTCGGGTTCCTCACCAAGCGGCGCGCCCCTCCAGGTAGCACCTCCCAGTGCCAGCCCGGCGGAGCCCAGTCCCGGACATGGGTCCCTGAAGCATGACGTCATCGCGAACAGGTCGACGGCGAGGATGCGGGCCGGGCATATCGTCGAGAACAAATACTATATGCCCGCAAAAAGTAACATTTTTGAAATGATTGGATTGTGATAACTAAAATTCTATATATATGCAAATTCTAACAATTTGACATTAATCTAATTCATCTAACTAAAACTAATTCTAAAATTTCATGATTATATAACTAACATTTCCATAACAATTCTAATATTTATATAACTAAAAAACAGAAAAATTGCTAACATTTCTATAACTAAAAAACAGAAAACATTTATAACATTTCTATAAAACTAACATTTCTAATATTTATATAACTAAAAAACAGAATAATTTCTAACATTTCTATAACTAAAAAACAGAAAAATTTATAACAAACAAACTAATGTGTGTAGTGTGTGTGTGTGTACTGTGTGTATGTGTGTGTGTGCAGTACTATGTGTGTGTGTGTGGACACTGGCGGCCATGGCGAGCTCACCGGCGACGAAGGGGCGACGGGACGGGGCGGCGACGACGG
>NC_057798.1:785953600-785969624 GCF_018294505.1 Triticum aestivum
GGGGACGGGGACGGCCGGGGCGGCGATGTCGACGGGGGCGGCGACGAGGGGCGGGGACGGTCGGGGTCGGCGACAAGGGGCGGGGGCAGCGACGATCGGGGCAGGGCGGCGCGACGGAGGGAGGAAACAGAGGGAAGAACAGAGAGGGAAACTGAATTTTTTTCAAGTGTTGTATATATAGGATGGACCTTTAGTACCGGTTGGAGCCACCAACCGGTACTAAAGGTCTGTTTTGGCCAGGCCAAGCGGCGGGAAGCGCACCCCCTTTAGTACCGGGTGGTGGCTCCAACCGGTACTAAAGGCCCCCCCTATAGTACCGGTTTGTGCCACCACCCGGTACTAAAGATGGTGCGCTGGCGCAGTGCGGTGCGGCAAGTTTAGTCCCACCTCGCTAGTCGAAGGGCTACCGCACTGGTTTATAAGCCCCAGTGCGGTAGCTCTCTCGAGCTCCTCTCCTAAGCAGGCCTACTGGGCCTACCAATTCATTGCTGCCATGTGGGCCTACTGGGCCTTTGCGGGCCTGCATCCTGGCCCAACAAAAGGTTGAGTTTCTAGTCGTATGCAGTCCGCTTTGGCCCAGTAGGCGGGCTTTTTTATTTTCTTAATTTTTTTTTGCTTTTTTATTTGTTTTATTTATTTTTGAGTTGATTTTTGCTGTATTTAGAGTTTCTTTGTGAATATTTTTGCTTTAGGTACAAAAGTTTACAAACTTTGATCTGTTAGTGCCGGTAGTTTTCAAATTTGAATAGTTTAAATTTTGAATTATTTGAAATTTGTGTGAATCACTAGTTTGTGAATAACTTAACTTTGGAAAAAGATTTTTCAGTGATTCTTTTTTCTTATGTTTAATATTAGTGTGTTTTATCATTATATTCAATTTGGTAATGCTTAGGTTATTTAAAAAATGAAATGCCTTTGTAACATTTCAGTTTTCGTCGGAAACCCTGATACTTTGAAAAAGATTGTCCATTTTGTACACGAAGTGTATCCAGTTTTTGCTGTAACCCTCTCTACTTTTTTGCACATGCTATTTGTATGAAATTATGATACCATGCCAACTTTCAACCTTTTCTGAGTTCATTTCAAATGCTTTTCAATTTCAGGGTCATTTAGCTGGAAAAAAATCAGTTAATGCATGAAAAAGAATTTGTTTGCACATAAAATTTCTTCGTGTTTCAAATGCCAAAGCACATAATTAACTACCCTAACTATTACAGACATTCCCTCCTGGGTGTGAAACACAGAAGAAAGTGATGATAGTGAAGCCGATCACATTCCAGATATTTGGGTGTGAAACTTTTTCTTCTCGTGTGTCCCTTTGCACCGTAGCCAGGGAAAATCTTCATCATTTAACTGGATGCTCGGGTCAATATTCACTGTGAATGGAGCAATTTCATCAAACTTTTCATAATCTTCTAACATGTCTGTCTTGTCATCCACTCCCACGATGTTTCTTTTTCCTGAAAGAACTATGTGGCACTTTGGCTCGTCGTATGATCCATTCGCTTCCTTATCTTTTCTTTTTCTCGGCCTGGTAGACATGTCTTTCACATAAAAACCCCGCGCCACATCATTGGCTAGGACGAATGGTTCGTCTGCATACGCAAGATTGTTGAGATCCACTGTTGTCATTCCGTACTGCGGGTCTTCCGTTACCCCACCTCGTGTCATATTGACCCATTTGCACCGAAACAAAGGGACCTTCAAATCACCTGATCCATAGTTAAGTTCCCATATGTCCTCTATGTAACCATAATATGTTTCCTTTCCCGTGCTGGTTGTTGCATCAAAGCGGACACCACTGTTTTGGTTGGTGCTCTTCTTATCTTGGGCGATCGTGTAAAATGTATTCCCATTTATCTGGTACCCTTTGAAAGTCATTATATTCGAAGATGGTAACTGGGACAGCGAGTACAGGTCATTTTGAATATCGCCATCATTCAGGGCACGTTTCTACAACCAACCGGCGAAAGTCCTCGTTTGTTCGCGTGTAATCCAGTCGTCAGACTTCTCCGGGTGTTTGGACTGTAGAAAATTCTTGTGTTCCTTCATATACGGAGCCACCAAGGCGGAATTCTGTAGAACTATGTAGTGTGCTTCAGTGAGAGAATGCCCGTCCATACATATTATTTGATGCCCTCCTAGAGTGCCTTTTCCTTCCAGTCTGCCCTTATGCCGCGATTCAGGAACACCAATCGGCTTAAGGTCAGGAATAAAGTCAATACAAAACTCAATGACCTCCTCATTTTCATGGCCCTTCGAGATGCTTCCTTCTGGCCTAGCACGGTTATGAACATATTTCTTCAAGACTCCCATGAATCTTTCAAAGGGGAACATATTGTGTAGAAATACAGGACCCAAAACGTTAATCTCTTTGCAAAGGTGAACTAGGATGTGCGTCATGATGTTGAAGAAGGATGGTGGGAACACCAACTCGAAACTGACAAGACATTGCACCAAATCATTCTGTAACCTTGGTATGATTTCTGGATCGATTACCTTCTGAGAGATTGCATTGAGGAATGCACATAGCTTCACAATGGCCAATTGAACGTTTTCTGGTAGAAACCCCCTCAATGCAACCGGAAGGAGTTGCGTCATAATCACGTGGCAGTCATGAGACTTTAGGTTCTGGAACTTTTTCTCTACCATATTTATTATTCCCTTTATATTCGACGAGAAGCCAGACGGTACCTTCATGCTGAGCAGGCATTCGAAGAAGATTTCCTTCTCTTCTTTGGTAAGAGCGTAGCTGGCCTGACCCTGATGTATGTCGTCTTTTCCGTGCATACGTTGCTGGTCCTCCCGTGCCTCTGGTGTATCTTTTGTCTTCCCATACACGCCCAAAAAGCCAAGCAGGGTCACGCAAAGATTCTTCGTCACGTGCATCACGTCGATTGCGGAGCGGACCTCTAGGTCTTTCCAATATGGCAGGTCCCAAAATATAGATTTCTTCTTCCACATGGGTGCGCGTCCGTTAGCGTCCTTCGGAACAGGTTGTCCGCCAGGACCCTTTCCAAAGATTACCTTCAAATCCTTGACCATATCATGTACATCAGCACTAGTACGGTGGCGAGGCTTCGTCCGGTGATCCGCCTCACCTTTGAAATGCTTGCCTTTCTTTCTTATGGGATGCCTGCTCGGAAGAAATCGACAATGTCCCAGGTACACATTCTTCTTACAACTATTCAAATATATAATGTCGGTATCATCCAAACAGTGCGTGCATCCGCGGTATCCCTTGTTTGTCTGTCCTGAAAGGTTACTGAGAGCAGGCCAATCATTGATGGTCACGAACAACAACGCCTTTAGGTCAAATTCTTCCCCCATGTGCTCATCCCATGCACGTACATCTGTTCCATTCCACAGTTGTAAGAGTTCTTCAACTAATGGCCTTAGGTACACATTAATGTCGTTGCCGGGTTGCTTAGGGCCTTGGATGAGCACTGGCATCATAATGAACTTCCGCTTCATGCACAACCAAGGAGGAAGGTTATACAAACATAGAGTCACATGCCACGTGCTATGGTTGCTGCTCTGCTCCCCAAAAGGATTAATGCCATCTGCGCTTAGACCAAACCATACGTTCCTTGGGTCACCTGCAAACTCCTCCCAGTACTTTCTCTTGATTTTTCTCCACTGCGAACCATCAGCGGGTGCTCTCAACTTTCCGTCTTTCTTACGGTCTTCTGTGTGCCACCGCATCGCCTTCGCATGCTCTTTGTTTTGGAACAAACGTTTCAACCGTGGTATTATAGGAGCATACCACATCACCTTGGTAGGAATCTTCTTCCTGGGGCGCTCACCCTCGACATCACCAGGGTCATCGCGACTGATCTTATAACGCAATGCACCGCATACCGGGCAAGCATTCAAATCCTCGTACTCACCGCGGTAGAGGATGCAGTCATTAGGTGCATGCATGTATCTTTTGCACCTCTAACCCTAGAGGGCAGACAGCCTTCTTTGCTTCATACGTACTCTCGGGCAATTCGTTGTCCTTTGGAAGCATATTCTTTATCATTACCAGCAACTTTCCAAATCCCTTGTCAGATACACCATTCTCTGCCTTCCATTGCAGCAATTCAAGTGTGGTGCCCAACTTTTTTTTGTCAGCTTCGCAATTCGGGTACAACAATTTCTTGTGATCCTCTAACATGCGCTGCAACTTCGTCCTCTCCAGATCACTTGCGCAGTTTCTCTTTGCATCGGCAATGGCCCGACCTAGATCATCAGCGGGCTCATCTGATGCCTCTTCTTCAGCTTCTTTCTGCATTGCCGGCTCAGCTTCTTCCCCCATTGTTGTATCATCGTATTCAGGGAACCCATGGCCAGGATAGCCGACGTCGTCCTCTTCTTCTTCATTGTCTTCCATCATAACCCCTATTTCTCCGTGCTTGGTCCAAACATTATAGTGGGGCATGAAACCGGACTCAAATAGGTGGACGTGAATGGTTCTTGACATAGAGTAACTGTGACCATTCTTACAGCCAGCACATGGACAAGGCATAAAACCATCCGCCCGCTTGTTTGCCTCAGCGGCAAGCAGAAAAGTATGCACGCCATTAATGAACTCGGGAGAGCATCTGTCATCATACATCCATTGTTGGCTCATCTTCATTACACAACACCGAATAGACCAAATTAATACAAGTTCATACATAAAGTTCATATACAACACTTAATTAAATGCAACATCAAATAACTCTCTAGCTAAAGAATTTAAATGCAACAACAAATGCGATGAAGATCGCAATTAAGGTAACAATTGATCCAACAACATAATGATACCAAGCCACACTATCAATGGCATATTTTCTAATCTTTCTAATCTTCAACCTCATTTTCTCCATCTTGATCTTGTGATCATCGATGACATCGGCAACATGCAACTCCAATTCCATCTTCTCCCCCTCAATTCTTTTCAATTTTTTTTTCAAATACTTGTTTTCTCTTTCAACTAAATTTAACCTCTCGACAATAGGGTCGGTTGGAATTTCCGGTTCACATACCTCCTAGATAAAAATATCTATGTCAACTTGATGGGCATAATTTGTCATAAACACGAAATGCAACAACTAGTTTTAAAAGAGAATATACCACATCCGAATCATAACAAGGACGAGGGCTGACGGGGACAGATATCAAAACCATGGCACTATGTATAACAAACAACGTACGGGTAAGATAATTATACGAGTAACTATATATCCAAATCACATAAACATCAATTTGGTAATGTAAAACATTCATGAACAAGAGCCTCACCAGAAGGTGGTGCCGGCGACGGGACGGTGCGGGTGATCGACGGTGGTTACGACGGAGATTTAGAAGGCACTAAGTAAACCACACCTACATATGCAAATTAAGTGTTATTTTTGTGCTCAAATTGCATATAAATCAAATACTAGCAAATATAATTATTCCTCCCAAATTAATCACTATACAAAGCATTGCAAGAGCTAATCTAGCAATGAGAGTTGAAAGGACAAAGTTGCTAACCTTTGTGATCATTTGAATGGATGGGGGCCTTCAAATCTTGACAAATTTTGGGCAAAATTTGTGAGGAGCTCGAGGAGAGAGTGGGAAGAACAGAGGAAGTGAGGGGAAAGGGGAAGAACAGAATGGCTCGGGGGGACGAAGGGTTTATGTACGTCGACCTTTAATACCGGTTCGTGCCATGAACCGGTACTAAAGGTGCTGGACGGGCCCCAGACTGACAACACCCTGCCACCACCCTCTTTAGTACCGGTTCGTGGCACGAACCGGTACTATAGGTTCGCCACGAACCGGTACTAATGAGAACGGACGGCTAGCCGTTGGAACCGGCACTAATGGACACATTAGTGCCGGCTCAAAACCCAACCGGCACTAATGTGTCTCATATTAGGTCCTTTTTCTACTAGTGTCAAAGTCAAGGCAGCTGTCGGCTCTGTGTTTCGTCCTTCACCCGAAGCAACTTTTCACTGCTGTCCGATTCCACAAGGCTATGCTGTTGTGATGGTGGACGAAATAACAGAGGGATTTGAGGAGCTCCATCTTGAGCACCCTACAGGTGATGGGGAGACTCAGCTGGGTCTTGCTATGAAGACTCCATGTCTATGGCGGAAGGAGCACATCAACCTTCTGAACTTCACGGCTCCTGTGAGTCAGTTGGGCAGTCCGCCTCCTCCTCCTCCTCCCGCGAGTGATCAAGGCACTCCGCCTCCTACTCTGGCACGTTAGGGCGACAGTACTCCTCCTCCTTCTCCACCTGCTCCGGCACGTCCGAGCAGCTCGTCTCCTCCTTCGCCGCCTGGTAAGCGATGGTGGAACACAGACGCCGCCGCTCCGGCTGTTCCGGCGCGTCGTAGCAGTCCGCCTCCGGCTGCTCCGCCTCTTAAGCAATGAAAGAAGACAGTCGTAGCCGCGCCGGCTGCTCCAGCGTCTAGTAGTACAGCCAGACGCGGGAGGCAATACAGATTTGGTCCATCGTGTCTCAAGCCTCTAGAGAAGTTACCATACAAGAGGAGCTAGGAGGAAAACCAGAAGATCTATGAAGGCCGAGTGAATGACTTCTTTGAATCGGTAAATGCTAAGAAACATCCACCTCTAGCGGAGAAGATAGATCCGGTGAAAGCGAAGCGCACTTTGGATGCCCTGCAGCGACCACCACCGCCTCCGCCGCAATCCAACTATGACCGCATCATTGAAAGGACATATAAGGAAGTGGAGCGGTCGGGAAGTACTTGCACTGATCAAAGGCTAGCAGAACGAAGAAAAGGGAAAAAAATCCCCAGCTCGGCGAACAAGCGAAGCAATCATGCCCCCCACTCAGTGTGTCTAGCGATATCATCGCTAATCTTCCGGGGATGCTGCCCGGTACCAATCCTGGAGATTACATGCCCGACGACGATGCACTTTTTGAAACAATGGAGGTGGACACATTAAGATTCCGGCACGGGAAGCCTCTCGTCAAACCTGGTACTCCTCTAACAACGATGATGCGAAGATTCCATGATTGGTACATGGACATCTGCAGGAAGTCTGGGACGGATACTTTGTCGCTGAGAGTTAAAGAGGAGCACGACCTCGTTGGAATTGATCTGTTATCTGTTCCATATGAGGAGTTCTTCTAGTTTTTCAATCAAAAGGCCCTCGATAAAACAATCATCACTCTTGCTACTGTCTGTAGGTACTACTTCTCTGTAATAAATTAAGTCTCTATATAGAGTTCAGCTCTTTCATTGCATGTATATATAATTATCCTCACTATATTATGCAGATTGAAGATCGCCGAATTGAAGAAAAGATAAATAGGTGATATTGGGTTCATTAACACAAATCTCATGGATGAATGAAATGTTAAACATGATCCCAAAGATATCGAGGCCAACTTGATGCAATCGTTACTTCGAAATCAAAACAAAGATACAATACTCTTTCCTTAGGAATACAAGTGAGTGTTACTGTCTTGTGCATATTCATTTCCCTTATTACTCGAGGTTATAATAATGTAATTGATGAGTTATGCATGCGTGCGCAACTTCCACTTTATTCTGCTAGAGATTAAACTTGAGCAGGGACTAGTAACCGTCATAGACTCGAAATGAAAAAATCTGGAGGAGTATGCGACCATGACTAAAATGCTCGAGAAGTAAGTTCAATCGATCATTATCACACCATATTGGCAACTTTGTTCATTTCCTGATATCAAGTAATTGTTTTCTTTGTCTGGCAGGGTTTGGAAAAAGTTCACCCCACAAGCTCCGGGACTGCCGGTGCAGCTACGATTTAACCACCTGAAAGTAAGTAGTAGCTACTAGCTAGTTCCGCGCATCTCCCATTGATTCTACCTAGTTTTATCAATACCATTTAGCATGCTTGCTTATCAGTTTGATTGACCTCTATTTCTTGTAAAGTGGTTGTGGCAGGAACTCGGGAACGATTTCTGTGGATACTACATTTACGAGTTCATCCACCACACGACCTGTGAGTGGGGCTACTCTAAACAACAATATGAAGTGCGTAAGCAATAATATTCATAATTTTATTTTATTACCATCATTTGTGTTGAGTTTCATTCATATATATGTATTGACTCCCTTCTTCAAATTAGATGTTTCAAACGCGGGATGAACTCGTACCACAAGATCGCATACGAGCAATTCAAGAGGAATTGGCGGGATTCTTTCTTGACCATGTTATCGACAAACACGGAGAATACCATGTGGAAGTTGAGTACAGATGTTAGGGGATTTTGTAAAAGATCTTATATTGTATATATATATGCAGCCAGTAGCGTCGGATAGATATACGAAAACTTGTTGTTCGACCAATCTATCGGAGAAGGAGAGGTCGATCACTTCTCTCTGTGTATATGTTCATGATGATCTTCTGTACTTAATGGTTTCCTTCATTTTCTTACTAGCTAGCTAGCATGTCGAGTCATTTCTATACGTATAAATAGTACGTAGACCAAGCATGGAGATAAGAGAGGAGACTTCTCTCTATTAGCTAGCTAACACAATATATGAAACCCCTAAATTAACCCTACAACCCCCCCCCCCCTTTAGAAAAAAAACCCAGCCACTGAACTGCTGACACGTGGAAGCTTTTTGGTCTCGGTTGGTGGCAACAACCGGGACAAAAGGCCCTCCTGCCTGGGCAAGCCGTAGTGGCCACGTGGAGCCCCATCTGTCCCGGTTTCTCGCAAACCGGGATGAAAGGTATTAGCTTTAGTACCGACCTTTTCGTTCTGGTTCGGCAACCGGGACAATTGGGCCTCATGAACGGGGACGAATGGGCCTTTTTCTACTAGTGAGTAAGAGGTGGATGGGCATGAGAGAGTCATCCATGACTACACAACGCGAGATACGAGACGATGGGTGCGGGAGGGGAACGAGTGGACGAGCTGAGAGGGGAAGAGATAAGGCGAACGTGACAAACGTGGCGCAACATGAAGCGAAGGGTGCGTTTAGATCCAACGCGTGCTAGCTTCGGCCGGTCGCTTGTAGGCAAACATTTCGTATTCGAAAAAAGGGAGAAATAATCGTTTTTGGCATGAGAAATAAAACCGTTGAAATCATACGTTCACATCTTTTTGCATCAGATAAGCCGATCTTTATACATGTATTTTCTATTATTGTTTCTAGAGGAATTTTCTATTAATGTTTTCAAAAATAAAACCAATCACACCTTCACATATTTTTTGTGTTATAAGCCGATCTGTTTACATGTACATGTATTTTCTATTATTTGTTTTCAGAAATAAAACCAACCACGTGCGCTAAACGGACCGGCCTGTGACGGGCCCATTATCGGCAGCGCTGAGAGAGCGGGCCTTGGAGCATAAAATTTTTTGATCTGATAAAAATGAAATTAGTACTGTAATGAATCATATGTATTGTAGACACCAGACGAAGCAATGGTTTATCCAAACTTCAAAAATAAAAATCTATTTTTTCACGCGTCGCCGCCGCCGCTGTTCCCGCTCTTCCCGGCACCGCTTCCTCGCTCTCTCCGCCCCGCCCACCCTCCCCCGCCCCCTCCGGCTCCCAGCACCCCGTCCCCGTCCCTAGATTCTGTATCTAACGGTCGGACCGTCAGTGCGAGGAGCAGCCGGGGTCGGACACCCAATCCTTTCCTTCGGAGTACAGCCACAGGATATATATTCATAGACACACCACACCCGCCGTCGACTCTCGCGAACCGAACCAGCCGGCCGGCGGCGACAAATCTCAGCGAGCGCGAATATGTCATATCTGCTCTCGCACCTGCACTCCGGCTGCGCCGTGGACCAGGCCATCCTCGCCGAGGAGGAGCGCCTAGTGCTAATCCGCTTCGCCCACGACTGGGACGAAACTTTTATTTACGGCCAATTATTTTATTACTTTGTGCGAGGAATCCAATTTTTTAGCGGTTTTATATTATTGATTGCAGACTTGCAGTTTAACTTTTTAGCAGGCTTTTGTTCTACATCAACCTAGAATGGCTGTATGTTGTTGACTTCATTACGAGTTTCTGACTATCTACTTGTTCATGTTTAGATGGATGAGGTGCTGTCAGGGGTGGCTGAGACCATCAAGAACTTTGCCGTGATCTACCTTGTTGACATCACCGAGGTTCCTGACTTCAACACCATGTACGAGCTGTACGACCCGTCAACGGTCATGTTCTTCTTCCGCAACAAGCACATCATGATTGATCTTGGGACAGGAAACAACAACAAGATCAACTGGGCAATGAAAGACAAGCAAGAGTTTGTTGACATCGTGGAGACTGTTTACAGAGGAGCTCGTAAGGGCCGTGGTCTGGTGATTGCTTCCAAGGATTACTCCACCAAATACCGGTACTGAGGTATCTGTGCCTATCTCTTCATGTGTAGTATTCCAGTATGTGCCCTTCTCTGTTCTGTGAAATGCCAGCACTTGCGCTGTGACCCTTGATGTAATGTCTGTCAACTTTCAGAGTCTCGAGTAACTGTGTGTCTGTATTTGAATATCGACACGTCATAAACCTGTAACCCTTCAAAACAGGACCTGTTGTCTATTGGTATGGCTGATAAAACGAGTAAATAGCATAAAACTACTACTTTACAGGCTAGGGTTTCAAAAAACTACCGGTTTTTAATTTTTCTCAGATAATTACCAAATGGATGTTCGGCTGTTTCAGAAAACCCAAATCATTGAGTGCTTTTCGATTAATTGTGATTATGATTTTTGACCGTTTGTTTGACCGTTAGGCGTGGGCCTGCACACAAATTTAAAAAAGCAATCAGGTCCCTGTAAGTTTGTAGAAAAACAATAGGGTCCCTGCCACATCAGGGCAGCCATTGGCGCAGGTCTGCCCAGACCTCGCGATGCCGCCTCCTCTGGCCGGCGAGCCGCCCGCCGCCCGCCACCGGAGCTCAACCCCGGCTGCTCCTCTGCCTTGCTTGCTTCTCTATGCCCACAGCCGACCCGTGCTGGATGACACCGTTGGGCCAGTGGCCGCCTCTGTGCTTGGCGAGGACGTCGATTCCCCATGGCGGGCAGCGAGCTCTGGCGGCCCCATGGCGGGCGGTGACCCCCAGGTGGCTCCCCATGGTGGGCGGCAGCGTGGGACCCGAGCGGAGACCCATGGCCGGCGGCGCCCCAGGCGCTTCCCGATGGCGAGTGACGGCGCCGCGACCCCGGCGGGTTTCGATGGCGCGCGGCGGTGCGGCGACCTAAGCCGGAGCCCCACGGCGGCACGCGCGGCAACGACCCCCGCCGCGGACGAGGCTGTTGAGGCCTATGAGCTCCTTGTCACCAGGAGCTCCGGCGAGCTCCTACCAGCAGCAACCGCGAACGGAGGGGGGCGACATGGCATAGGGCGGCAACCGGACATGGCATAGGATGGCGGCGTGGGCGGCGGCCATGGCGGTTCTCTGGCGTTCTTCGCAAGCAGAGAGAGTGGAGGAGAAGAAGGAAGGCAGAGGGAGGAGAAGATGACTAGATGAGAAGAGACACTGACATGTGGGCCCCACATGTCAGTTAACGGTCAAACTAACACTTCGTTTAGGTGCGGGTCCGACCTGTCATAATCACGATCAATAGATAAGCACTCGGCAATTTGGGTTTTTTGAAACAGCCGACCTCTGACTTGGTAGTTATCTGAGAAAAATTAAAAACCGGTAGTTTTTTGAAACTCTAGCCTGTAAAGTAGTAGTTTTATGCTATTTACTCTGATAAAACAGATGTTTGGTTTGAACTTTATGTGTGAATTTCCCAACTGAGGGCTCGATTTATCATGTTGGTAGAATGTTACTGCTCTTCTTTTATCTAGCTATGTTGCCCTGAAGCAGGTTCATATTCAGTGAAAGAAAATCCCAGGCTTCCGACATATTAGAGTTGTAGGCTCCATATATTTTTCTTGGTTCTTGTTTTGAATTGTGAGTGAAGTATGCACTCTGAGTCTCGCTCATTGCTTCTAAATTCAAACTAATCTTGTGCATGACATACTTTGTTGATACATGAACTAACAAGGTCGAAATCCCTTGTTGATACTTGCAGGTATATACAGAATCAGGAGCCATCCATGATTTGTTTGGCCCTGTCTCTAACAAGGAGGTTTGTTTGGCTTGTAGTCCAGTAAGTGTGGTGGTGGCGCAGTTGCCTAGGGCGTAGGTCTCATAGCTGCACGACGTGAGCAAGTCTAAACCTGGTCTTCTTTTTCTTTTCCTTCTTGTTGAGCCTAATAATCTCCTCCACGGGTTCAGCCTTAGGGCATCTCCAGCCGTTGGCCCCCCAGGGGACGTCAAAAAGCGCCGCCTGAGGGTGAGCCGGCGCAAAAAATGGCCCTGGGGCGAGTCGGCCCCCAGCCGTCGGCCCCAGGGCCGTCCCTAGGCGCGTATTAAGAAAAAAAAAGATGAGACGTTCGGTGAAGTTATGATAAAAACTAGTTAAATTTCGGCCAAACATGACAAATTTCGTCTAAACATGGCAAATTTCGGCGAAATTCACCATTTTCATGACATTAACCTAATCTAAAAAAGAAAGGCGCTGAAGTCGTCGCCGCCATCGTCGTCGTCGGCGGCCTTCTCCTCCTTGACGCGGGCGCCCCTGCTGGACCCGGCGTCGCCATGGCGGACTGGCGGCGGCGCGTCGTCGTCGTCGTCGTCGCTGTCGCGTAGGACGACGACCCCGTCTTCATCGCGGCCGCGTCGGCGCTCTTCGAAGCCGCGCAGGGCGGCGCGCTGGCGCTCCTTCACCTTCTCCCGGCGCGCCTTCTCCATCGCAATGGAGTCCTGGCGTGCCCATTCTAGGGCCGCGTCGTCGTCGTCGAACTCCGCCTTCACCGGCGCAAGCCCCGGCTCCGTCTTCACCGGCGCCGGCCCCGGCTCCGTCTTTGGCTTGACGAAGCCGGAGGAGCCGACGAGGACGAGGCGCGCCGGCGGCCCTCGTTGATGACGATGCCGGCGCAGCGAGTGCACCGGTCGAGCGGGGACTCCGCCGCGGGCTCGGCCTTGACGCCGAGGAGGGCCGGAGTGCCGGAGGAGTGCGACGAGGATCGGGAGGAAGAAAAGGAGGAGGAGGAGCCGAACCTCCTTGGCGCCCATGGCCCGACGCGTCGGTGCTGCGCCGGGGGGTATGCCAACGGCGGGTCGTTGCCGCCCTCGAGGTACGTGAGCACGCCCTCGAGTGTGCGGTCGGGGACGCCCCACCAGAGGTGACGCCCCTCGCTGTTCTGCCGGCCGCCGACCACCGGCGCGCCGTTGGTGGACGCCAATCGCTGCTACTGGCGGCGCTCGAAATACGCCGCCCAGGCCGCGTGGTTGTCGGCGGCGTACTGGGGGAGGGAGAGTTGGGCATCGGTGAGGGACGCGCGCGCGATCTCGACCTCCTCGGCGAAGTACTTCGGCTTCGCCACTACGTCGGGCAACGGGGGAATGGGTACTCCCCCGGCGCTGAGCCTCCACCCCAATGGCCCGGCGCGCATGTCCGGCGGCGCCGGGATGTTCGCCTGGAACAGGAGCCAGGACTCCTGTTCGCGGAGCGAACGGCGGCCAAAGTCGTTGGCCGCCGCCTCGTCTCCGGGGAAGCGTTCTGCCATGGCAACGGCGGGGCGGGGCGGGCTCGGGAGAGGTAGAGGGAGGGGCCGGAGGACGGCGCTCGGGAGAGGCAGGGAGAGGGAGGGGTTGGACGGCGGCGAGGGGGGGGACTGGTCTGGGCACAGGCAAGTGGAGGCCGCTGGCTTTTATAGCCGGGCCGCGCGTGTACGCGTGTGCGGGAAGGGAGGCGTCGGCGCGCCGCCCCGTGAAGCGCCGCCCCTGAGGAATCAATGGCAAGGCTGACCGGCGGCAGCCTTGCCATTGATTCCCCGCGGGAAACCGAGGCCGTTGGGGGAAGACGAGGCGCCGAGTCGCTGACGCGCCAAAACAGCTCGCCCCGGCGCCCCCGGGCGCCCCCCAGCGCGCCGGGTTCGGGCTGGGTCCGTCGGCGCTGTTTTCAGCCCAAACCGGCGAAAATCGGGCTTCTGGGGGCGCGACTGGGCCGTTTTTTCGGCGCCGGCGCGAAAAAAACGCCTGGGGAGGCCTTCCTGGGAGCGCGGCTGGAGATGCCCTTAACTGCTGCGCCTTCCTGTGTCCCTCGCTGCTCTTCTACTTCTCCTGCCCAAGCACTATGTCCAGGCTCACATAAGTTGGAATTTTACATGACATGTTGCGAGATATCTTCATCTTGCTACAGAAGTCCTCTCCAGCTACCAGCTGGGTCCTGGGTTCATGGTCTGGGAATTTCGGTTTTGGAGGAATGGGAGTACAGATTTATTATGTTTGTATTTTGCATCAAGGTCATATAGATAGTCATACATAGGTTGCTCATATACAGAGAGAAAGACAGAAACAGTTACAGTTTACATAGCAGGTTGGGTTTGTGTTTGCTTTTGTTGTTGTGGTCCTTGGAATGCTTTCTTTAGCGTGGGAATTTCTATGACATGGAATTGAGTTATAATCTTAGGAGATGAACACAGGTAAATGTGTCTGGCTAGGTCCACTCCATGTTGTACCTTGATTGGAATAACATGTGTTTTGCTCTGTCAACACATTAAATCATGGGCTGGGAACAAGCAATATATTGCGTGCTCAGTGTATTTTGTTTGCATTTCTCTCTTTCATGGAAAATATAGATTTCATGTCAGGTTGGGAAATTATATTCTTGTGTCGCCCATTAGGTCCAGGACTGATAGGGTGCCACTTTTGCAGTTTGAGCAGTACTGAACAACATACTGGCTGTCAAGTGTCATTTATACATAAACTTCAGGGTGACTATGCAACATCAATTTGGTTTTACTGGAAATTCTTTGTTCATCTGCTGGGCACCGATCCCCTTTTGTCGCATAGTAATTTTTATGATTAGTGTATTAGTGTATTTTTTTGTCATGTTGTTTTCTGGTATTAGTGTATTTTTTGTCATGTTGTTTTCTGGTATTAGTGTATTTTTTGTCGCATATCTGTCATGTTGTTTTCTGGTATTAGTGTATTTTTTGTCTGGTATTAGTGTGATTTTTGTCTTAATACTGGCTGTCACCAAGAAACTTCCCAGTGGGAAGAAAATAAATTGAAAATTATTATATACATAGTTTGAAAGTGTTGGATGGAAACAGATAGTTGCCTATACTGGTCTTCTCTCTAGATGAGTTTGAGCCACTTATTCTTTGATAAATATCTGGCACCAAAGGATGAGCAAATCGAATAAAATAGGTATCCCTTTTATTTTGCAGACAACAAAAGTTCTGGCAGTCGCAGCCACAGAGACAAACCACGAACACACAAAACAGCATAAATCAAATGTATTTTTGGTGAAAAAAAGGTATAGCTGGATTACCCCTGCTCATTAGACAAAGAATTCCTCCTATTTAGGATCCACGCATGGGAGCACAACGGTGAGAGATAAAAAGACGTAGGAACCAACTCCAAACAACACACTGGTTACCTTTATTCCACTGGTAAGACATTTTTAGTGATTGTAATACGGATTACATATAGAGCAAAATGATTTAATATACGCTCTAAAATATGTCTATAATCATATTGAAATCCCTAAAAGGTCTTGTATTTAAAAACCGAGGGAGTACATTTTGTATTAGCACCTCTTTGTGTATGTGGTTAATACATAGTTAAAAACGGCAGGCGCAACTATGACACAATCCTTGATACTGCAAAGTACTGGATGAGAAGTAATGCTTACAACAAATATAAAATAGTATATAGCCACCTTCAGGTATTTTTTTGTGTCATAATAAGCCGATCTTTACGCATGTATTTTCTATTATTATTGTTCAAAAAAAACACCAGTCACGTGCGCTAAACGGGCCGGCCTGTGACGGGCCCATTATCGGCAGCGGTGAGAGAGCGGGCCTCCTTCCCTTCCACACCTTTCTCTTCTCTTCCTCCATCCCAGACCCTACTCGCCTCGCCGCCGACGCCTCCTCCCTCCCCCCGCCGGCTCCCACCCCCGCCCGCCGCCGCCACCACCGTCCCCGCTCTTCCCCGCACCGCTTCCTCGCTCTCTCCGCCCACCCT